>NC_056733.1:1384197503-1384497503 GCF_019279795.1 Protopterus annectens | reverse complement strand
TGTAATGAGGTGACTCAGATTATGACATACTCTGAAAGGATTTCATGGACAGAATACAATGGACTGTAATAATTCCATAAAAGAGAAATGAAAAATACAGTAATATATCAGAAGAATTAAAAACTTGGTCAGCAGGAAGAACAGAATATACAAATTTTATGCAAACAGGAAGTCTTGTGAATGGAAGGAATACTTATGAAAGGGTATGAAAATACAAACATTACTTAACTGGGTTTACTATTGTTTAATCGAACGTATAATAGATGACCGTTAATGTCCGAAAACCTACTTGTCAAATTTAAAAGGAAAACTGTGTAAATACATCAAACTCACATAAAAGAATGGTTTGTTGCATTCGACCTTAAGGATTCGATTTCTTGCATGTGGTTATGTCACATCGCATATGTAAATTCGGCAACTAACATCCGGAAAATAATACAATTCGTAAATTACCAGTGTGTTCATCTGCTGTGTAAAAAAGGAATAACATAGGACACACATAAACAGGGTATTGGTAAGTGTTGTATATGTAGACTGTAGTCACTCCCATTTAAACAAACTATACATGCTGTATAAAACAAAATAGTACATTTGTTTCCCTTTTCTAGGTGTAACACAGTTAAATGAGCTCCTCTAATAATAATATGTATTCGCCTGGTAAAATAGGTGAGATATATGAGACAGAAATAAGTCAGAAAGGAAAGAAAATGTTAGTAGTTACGGGTTATCAGTACTATCTTGAAAAACATACTGATACCCGTAACTACTGGTGGTGTTGTCTGAAACAAACGGAGAAATGCAAAGGAAGGTGTGTAACGGGAACTGTTATAAATGGTGAAAGAATGTTAAAAACAGCTTCACACTTCTATGCTCCCAATCCTATTAGTTGTGAAGGTTTGAGAATCCGTGCAGCTATAAAAAGAAGAGCTGCAAGTACATTGGAAGATCCCTGCAAAATTGTGTCTGAGGCTTTGGCAAGCACTTTGTCAGACGTAGTTAGCACATTACCAAAAGTACAGTTTTGTACCTACCATAAATGTAGATGTTCGAGAGTTCACACTGCTGCAGTCATCACACTTGGGTTATCTGCTTTCAGGCGGTCCTGCAGTCGACCCGAGTTCCAAAGTCTTGGTCCTGCGTCGGTTGCTGTCGCTTCTTCCCCGACGTCAGTGCGACAGAGGTATAAAAGAGGCAGCCAACACCATTTTCTTCAGTTTTTCTTGCCCCAGATGTCAGGTGCCCCCAAATAGGAAGGCAATACATAATCCTAAGTAAATTACATAAGTAGAAAACAATAGCTGTAGCTGTAAGCAAATACACCATATAGAAATACATCTTAGAGATTGTATAAACAGGGAGCTATAGATAAAACCCAGGTAAGAAGAGGGGAAGGTGGGGGGGTAACCTGGACTGCAGCAGTGTGAACACTCGAACAACTACATTTATGGTAGGTACAAAACTGTACTATGTTCATCGTGTTACACTGCTGCAGTCATCACACTTGGGTTGAATCCCAAAGCTAAGGCTGGGCAGTTGGTACTAAACAGGGTTTGGAGAAGCTAGCAGGCCCTGCAAAACTGCAGTGGCAAAGCCAGCTCTGGTTTTTGAGTATAGAGGTAAGTGGTAGTGCTTGGTGAAGGTGTGCACTGAACTCCAAGTTGCAGCTTCCAAAATATCCTTAGTTGGTACCCCTCTGAGGAAGGCTGCTGATGTTGCTGTAGCCCTGGTGGAATGAGGCCTAATGTTACCAGGTACAGGTTTCCCATGGTGTGTGTAGCAGATACAATGTCCTATCCATTTTGAAATGGTCTGTTTTGATATAGGCTTTCCTTGAGATCCTGCAGCATAGGATACAAAGAGCTGATCAGAATTTCTGAAAACCTTTGTTTTATCCAAGTAGAAACGTAATTGCCTGTGAATGTCCAAAGAGTGTAGGAGCCTTTCCCCTTTATTCTGGGGGTTTGGATAAAAGGTGGGTAAATGAATGGTTTGGTTTAGAGCCACACTGGATACTACCTTTGGCATAAAGGAAGGGTTAGTTCGTAAAGAGACTCTGTCTTGATGGAAAATGATGAAAGGCTCCACTGCCATTAGGGCCTGTAGCTGAGACTCTTCGTGCTGAAGTTATTGCTAGCAGCAGGGCAGTTTTCCATGATACAAATTGTAAATCAGCTGAAAAAGCTGGCTCAAAGGGCGGTAGTGTAAGTTTTTCCAAAACAAAATTGAGGTCCCAAGTTGGTGATGGTGCTCTTTGGGGCGGTCTTATGTTCTTAGCCCCTCTGAGGTACTGTCTTAATAATGGATGTGAAAAAATAGGAGGCTCTGTGTTGTAATGAGCTGAAATAGCTGAAGCGTGGATCTTTATAGATGAAAAAGAAAGGCCTTTGTGCAACATCTCAGTTAAACATTGCAGAATCTAAGGAGTATATGGGACAAGATGATTTTGGCCTTTAGCCTGGTTCCAGGGACAGAATCTTTTCCATTTGTCTGAGTAGGTTTTCCTGGTGCTGGGTCTCCTGGCCTCCAGAATGACATCCATAACAGCTGTAGAGAGAAGTGTTGACTGGTTGTTTAGATAATCTGCCATGCTGCCAGATTTAAAGTCTTGAGCTGGCTGTGTAGAATCTGATTGTTTTGTTGAGTCAGCAGGTGAGGAATTTGAGGTAAAATCCATGGTGGGCCTTGAGCCATGTTCCTTAACACTGGATACCAGTGTTGGCATGGCCAGTCTGGAGCAATGAGTATCATTTGTGACCTCTCTAATCTGGCTTTTAGCAGCACCTTTGCCAGAAGAGGCAGTGGAGGAAAGGCATACACTGTTAGTGTTTTCCAACTGAATGAGAGGGTGTCCACTTTCCAAGTTAGTGTGTGGTATGTCCTTGTGCAAAACTTTTGCAGTTGGTAGTTTTGGGGGGAGGCAAACAGATCTATGTCTGGGCTCCCCCATTTTTGAGTTATCATTGTGAATACTTGTGGGTCTAGTTTCCACTCATGAGGATCCATGATATTTCTGCTTAGTTTGTCTGCCAATGTATTTTTCTTTCCTGGCAGGAATTGTGCTTGTAGTTGAACTTGGTAGGTCAGTGCTGTGTTCTACAAGGTCATTGCTTGCCTGCATAGGGGGTAGGAATGTGTGCCCCTTGTTTGTTTATGTACCACATCACTGTGGTGTTGTCCGTCTTTATTAGAAGTTGTCCTGGATGTAGGAGGTCATTGAAAGCTGTTAGGGCATTTTGTACAGCTAGCATCTCTTTTTGATTGATGTGGAGATGCATTTGATCTGCAGACCATTTGCCCTGAATACACTGTCCTGCCATGTGTGCTCCCCAGGCGTAATCCGATGCATCTGTTGTCATTATTTGCCTGGTTGTGGGCAAGGTGAAAGGCTGACCCTTGTTGAGGTGACATGCCTGAGCCCACCATAGAAACTCCTGTTGAAGGCAGGGAATTAGTGGTATTATTGTTTCCAAGTTGTGGCTGTGTTGAGTCCATATGCTTTTCAGGTACCATTGTAATTTCAAAGACCACCAGAACGAAAAACCAATGAAAAACACAAAAAGGCAAGCACTTCAACGTAGCAAGTCTGTGTAAAGAAAACAAGTGTTTTCCTTATAGAAAAATCCACACTTCTTTTACGAAAGTCTTTCCAAGGCAGACAAAACGCACAGGAGTACAGAAACTTAACGCAAAATTTATTAAACAATAAAAAAGCGTTTTCGCTGTAGTCAATGCTGCAGCTTCTTCAGAGGGTAATTTGAAAAGACCGACAATTCCTAGTATTTATAGTAACGTCAAAGCGTGATTTAATTAGTTAATACAATTTTGGAAGTTTAAAAACCACATCACTTTTAATAAATTAACACTCCAAGTAAAATTGGCTAAAAAAGCCCTCATATTAACAAAAATATATTATACAAGTCAAAAGTTGATATTAACCACAAAAATAAACACGTAAAATTTTCAATAATTCCACCAGTATACTGTGACTGGAAACTAATAGCATCCACAATGTTTTTTGTGCTATATCAGACACAAGGCACTATTGTAATGTATGAAATGCAGTATATTACACCAATGCCGAAGTCCCTATATTTTAATAGTCCCCGGGCTCTGGTATGTTAAAAATAAAAAATAAAAAATAGTAAAACAGTGTACTGGAAGTACTAAAGGTAGATACAATATCAAAAGATCAAATTAGCATCTTGAAATATGTAATGTTAACATAAGAAATTGTAGTAAAATAGAAAAGCATGTCCAGTTTTAAAAACAAAGACTGCTTATCAATTTCAAAATGATTTACAATATTAATTTGTGCTATTGTGGTCAAAAGTATGTATAAAAATGTGTTAAAAAGATGTTTAAAAGTTAACCAAACAAGAACTAACTTATTTGTTACAGCCATAAGTATAGTGCTAACAAGCAAATCAACGCCTGTAACTCCTCATTTTTAATACGCATGCAATATTACAGTGCTCATTCAAACCTGGAAAAGAGAACGAATGCAATAGTAACTGCCATTCCAGTTCTCTATTTTCTAAAAATAGTGAAACTGGTCCTCCTCTTTCTGAGTTAAGAACCTGGTCTATAGCCATAAATTGAAAACTGTGTCCTACATTGTAATTGTAATTTCCTCATATGCAGTTTGGCATATGGTATTAGTAGTACGCAAGATGCCATGAATCCCAAGGCCTGCAGAATTTTTCTTGCAGGGAGTTGGGTTTTTGTTGCCATCATTTTGAAGTATTGAGTCAGTTGTCCTTGCTTGTCTGGTGTGAGATAAGCCATCTGGGCCGTTGTATTTAAGCTGGCACCCAGTAATATTATGTCTTATGAGGGCACGAGTTTGACTTATTTTCGTTTACTGTGTACCCTAGGCAACTTAGTAGGTTTTTTACAAACGCCAGATGTTTTAAAAGAATGTCCTTGCTGTCTGCTTGAATAAGGCAGTCATCCAGGTATGGATATATTTGGATTCCTCTTTGTCTGCAGTATGCAATTACTGGTGCCAGGCATTTTGTGAAGACCCTGGGCGCATTAGATAAGCCAAAGGGCAGTGCAGAGAACTGGTAATGAGTTGTACCTGCTATAAATCGGAGGTATCTTCCGCAATTTTGTCTGACAGGGACATGCAGGTATGCCTCCTTGAGGTCCAACATTACTAGCCAAGCCTTCTTGCCCAGCATGGGAAGAAGTTGCTGTAGTGTGAGCATCTTGAATTTGGGTACTTCCAGGTATGTGTTTAGAATTGAAAGGTCCAGAATGGGTCTCCAGGCTTTGTCCTTTCGGGGAACCAGAAAGAGTCTTGAGTAAAATCCTTGCCCTTGCTCCTGTGTGGGAACCTGTTGAATGGCTCTCATGTCGAGTGCTGTAATTTGTCTTTGAGCCTCTGCCCGTTGATTTGATGGCAGGTTTGGCATTCCTTTTATCCTTGGTAAAGTGTGAAAGTGGAACCTGTATCCTTGAGTTACAATATTTAGGACCCATTTGTCTTTTGTGATGATGTGCCAATTGTCTGCAAAAAGTACAAGTTTTCCTCCCAAGGGAGCTGCCAAGAGTGATTTGCTTGGCAGCCTGAGGGGTAAGTCGTGATTGTCTTCTGATAGTTTGGGACCTGTCTTCTCCTCCTTTCTGGGTTGTGGCACCCCATTGTCATGGCTTGTAAGAGCCTTGTGGCTGACCTCTGCCCCTTGGGCGTCGGTATTTGTCCCTTTGTGGTCTGTCAGAAGTTGGAACGGACCAGTTTTTGGTTGGCCAATTTCTGCTGAAACGAGGGGGTTGGACCTGTAAAAAATCCTTGACCGTCTGCATAGATTTTGCCTTATCCTCCATTTTCTTTAAAACCTCTTCTGCTTTCACACCAAATAAAACATCCTGCTGTAATGGTGCATCCAATAACTTTGCTTTAACATGATCAGGTAAAGTTTGTTCTTTTAATCAAACATGCCTACGAATGACAGACCCTGTTACGGCTGCTCTGCAAGAAGCTTCCAATAAATCTAATCCACATTGCAAAGTATGTTTTCCCACTTGTTCTGCTGCATGCAACAAATCTTGCATTTCCTTGTAATCAGGCTGCTTTGTATGTGTGCTCATTTTTTTGTTTTAATTGAGACATCAAATATTGTTGATATTTCAGTATGTGAAACTGGCAATTTAAGGCCCTCATAGCCAGAGTAGCTGAGATATATACTTTCTTTCCCCATCTGTCTAATGCTCTAGAATCCCTTTCAGACGGTACAGGATTTTTAGCAATAGAGGCCTTAACCCCTTTGGGACCCTGGGAAATGGTTTCTGGGTCAGCAACAGGGCTTTTATATAGGAATTTATGTGAGTCAGGGACTCTGTAGTATCTGCCTGGTTTGGCTGGTGCAGGAGGTAATGAATCTGGGTTAAGGCTAGATTCTGAATAAACATCATCCACAATGTCTAACACAGGTGGAATAGCAAGGGGTCTGTGCTGGGGTAGTAAGAGGAACTCTCGGAGCCTTTTCTTAGAATCAGAGTAATCCTGGCCTTCCCAGTAGAAATGTTCCCTCATGGTATGTAAAGTTTCTCCAAAAGAGTAGTCTTCTGGGGGAGATGCTGAAGGAATAGACTCTTCAGCATCAGAGTCTTCATAAGGGGGAAAAGAGTACTCCTGTTCCTCAGAAGAATCTGAGGTAATGGAAACCTGGTCAGAGGAAGCGTAGTCCTCCTCCTGTCTAGGCCTTTTGTCAGGTGGGGGATGGGAACCCCTGATTAAGGTAATTAAGTCTTTGGCCATCTTAAGCATCTGTTTCTTAGGCATGGGGCCTTGCACTGGAGAGTGCTGTACAGGCTTCCTTACTTTTAATGGAGGTTTCTGTTTTGTAAAGGATTTAATAGTAAGTGTAGTTGGTCTGAAGACACCTTCAGCAACTGACGGCCTTTCAACTGCACCGGAATCTCCATCAGCCATGGAGTCGGAAGGGCCTAAAGATAAAGGGTCTGGGGGCCATGCAATCTCCGCTTGGGAGTCGGATGCAGGCTGGGGTTCTAAATCAGCAGTCGTCAGGGGCTGCTTAGGTGCCTCACTGAAAACCGGAGAACCGGCGACTGGCCTAGCAGAGGCCTCGGTGTCTGGTTTGGGTCTTGGCTGCCTGTCCTTATCTTTGCGCTTTTTATGTATCCCGGTAGTCGGTTGCTCCCACAGCATGATATAATTAAACTTTCTACCAAAATAATGTCGGACAAAATCAAACCGACGTTTAATAGTTCGTTTGTTAAACCTAGCACAAAACCGACAACCTGTGATGTCGTGGTCTTGGCCTAGGCAAGGGATACAATAGGAATGAAAATCCTTATGAGGTATTTGCTTCCCACAAGAAATGCAATTATTAACTTTTTCTGACATCGGACTGAAGCAAGAAAAGGTTCCCCAACGGGGTACTTAGCTTTATTGAAGACTTCGGTCTGAAATTCGATTTGAAAATCTCAGGAGTCGGCCGACCGGCACTTGTGAACTGCTTCTGCTTCGGGCACCGCGCGGCAAGAAAGAGTGAAGAAAATGGCATTGGCTGCCTCTTTTATACCCCTGTCGCACTGACGTCAGGGAAGAAGCGACAGCAACCGACTCCGGACTAAGACTTTGGAACTCGGGCCGACTGCGGGACCGCCTGACAGCAGATAACCTAAGTGTGATGACTGCAGCAGTGCAACACGATGAACATCTGTGATGCCTTAAAGTAAACAGTAAGGAGGGTTAGCCATAAAGAAGCATCCTCATCTGTGCAGTCACCACTTGGTTTAAGTGACATAAATGCAGAGATGTTCAATATAAAAAGTGGTTCTGTTATTGTCCATCACATTAGTAAGGATGGTGTTGCAACTAATGCTGTGGTGTTAACCACTCTGAGTAATTTGCAGGTGATGTGTAATTCGGAATATGTCTTAGCTAATGGGACATTTCCACTAACTATGAAGGAATGTAAACAATTTTATACAATTCACTGCTGTTTTCAGGGTGGGATATAAGGCATAGTAGTCCCTGTGGTGTATGGAATCCTGAATTCAAAGACAGAGAGCAATTATGACTCTTTCTGGATGACTGTAATTGAATTGTGTGCTCAACATGATCTAATATTTAAACCTGAAATGGTCTTGTGTGATTTTGAGAAGGGGGAGATAAACAGTATCGTCAAGCATGTACCTTCAAGTAAGGTAAAGGGCTATTGGTTTCACCTGTGCCAAATTGTGTGGCGGCACATTCAGAAATCACACCTTGCTGCTGTATTTGGATCAGATATCCAATTTTCTTTACTCTGTAAGCAAATTCCTTCCCCTAGCATTTGTAAACCCCGATGACATTTTGCCTACTTTCCAACTGATTGAAGCTGATATGCCACAGCAAGTTAAACCTTTATGTGATTTTTTTAAAGAAAAGTACACTGTAGGGAGACCTCATTGTTATGCTATTAGAAATGCCACCGCAGAATGTAATCCACACTTGTAAAGGGGGGTTGGCACAGATGCTTGCGCAGTCTGTTAGGCAAGAAAAAACTGCATTTACATGATTTACTATACACAATCGAATTAGAACAGAATCATTTAGAAGATTTAAACCACAGAGCTTTGACTTGCCTTCCTTCTTCTCCAAAACGATGGCAACTAGTACAGAAGGAGGCATCATTTATGAAACTACTATCCAAGAGGAATGATTTCATGTCACGAGGGTTCGTGCAATTAATTGCATCGCACTGTTCATTTTAAAGTGGTGTTACTGTTATTGAGTTTGAAGTATTTATATGGTGCATCTGTAATCTGCAGTGTTTCCTCACTTGGGACATACTTCAACCTTAACTATATGTAACGGTCACGGTATCCACTTTTATAATTGCAGGACATGGGTAATGTTCACTACTGATGTTTTGTGTTTTGGGATGGTGTTTCACTATGTACTGAAAAAGCAATGGATATAGTCAGTATTGCCATTAAAAGTGTTCAACATAAATATCGAATGTCAAATTCGTCCATTCAGAATGGCTTTCTGAGCGTGCGCACAATTTACTTTCGACATTTTGCTTCGGAATTCCGGCAGAAATATGTTCTGTCATTCTATTAAACAATAGTAAATCCTTAATTGTATGGCAAATAAAACATCATTGTTAATAAAAATTCCATTAAAAGGCTATCCAAAAAGATTAAAATTTAGATTTTAATGCCCTTAAGCAAGGAAGCAAGTATAGTTGTGCAAGTAAATTAACCATATCAGCAGTTGGAAAGATCACTCCTGCAATAGCCTAAGCTGTAGGGTTATATCCTGCATAGAATATAACAGCCATACAGCTTCCAAAGCTTCAGAACTCCTTCCACACTAACAACCGATCAGTCAGCTTGAGCAGTGCTGACTAAAAAGATTGGTTTGCGCAACATGCCCTTCACAGCTTTAAGCCAGTTGACAGAGGGAGACTATTCTCCGAAAGGACATTGTTAGGAATAGAAAAATACATGTCCACACCCCGGTATAAAAACATACCAAAAAAACAAGGTGGAGGGGGGTTGGAGGAACAGAGTGGCTATTGCAGAAGTGATCATTCAAACATCTACTATTATGGTAAGTTTCTTACGCAACTGTACTATGTAATTCAAATTGATCACTGCTGCAGTTACCTAAACTATAAGGGTTGATTTCAGTAGCTTAGAAAAACTGGGAGTTGGAAGGGGAGAGGTCAAGCAGTCCCTGGAGAACAGTCCTAGCAAAGCCTATCTTAAAGCTGGAAAAGAAATCTAGTTTATAAATGTATGCACAAAGGATGAAGTTGCTGCTTCTAGAATACTTCTGGAGTCCAAAAAGCCATAGATGACGCCAATGTCCTGCTAGAGTATGCTTTGACCCTGCTTACAATACTTTTGTTGTGGTGAGAATAACAAAAGGTACTAGGCTGAAACAACCATTTGGAAATAGTCTGTTTTGACACAGGTTGCCCCTTCTTACCATCACAAGAAATGAACAAATGATTGGAAGATCTAATTTTGTTCTGTCAAGATAGTACCTGAGTTGTCTGTAGACCTCCAGGGTATGAAGTACCCTTTCTCTCTCATTTTGGGGTTTTGGAAAGACAACAGGGAGATTGATAGTTTGGCTTAAAGTAAACTTGGATACCACTTCAGACATAAAAAATAAGGATTAGTTCTCAAAGAAACTCTGTCTCTGTGGGAAATGAGATAACTTTGATCCACCAAAAGAGCTTGCAAATCAGATACTCACCTTGCAAATGTCAGAGCAATCAGTAAAACTGCTTTCCATGTCAAGAACCTCAAGTCAGCCAGATAGGCCGGTTCAAATGGAGCAAGTAATAGTTCTCAAGGAGGAGACCCCAGTTTTTTTTGGAAGTCTTCTTATATAACACCCTTTTCAAAACATTTTGACATGAGAAAGCACTGAAAGGGGAGGATCCATGGGCAGTCATGCTGAAACTGCCACCAAATTAACCTTGACAGAAGAGTAAGACAGGCTAAAGGATAGCAACTCAAACAAATATTGTAAAAACAGAGAAACACTAGCCCTCAGTGTGTGCTGGTTACTTTGTCTGTACAACTAGAAAACCCTTTGCATTTACTTAGATATGATTTTCTTGCCTGCACTAGTACCTGCTGCTACTTCTCAGTGAACAGGTGCCTAAAAGGTACCATGCAGGCAGTCAGTTGCAGTTGTTTCGGGTGGGGATGTATCAAACACCCTCAATGTTCATCATATAGATCACTCATGCAACATTCAGCAACATTCCACAGTGGCCATTAAAACTGGGCACAGAATGTACTTATCAAGGAATTCACATGACACTCCAGTCAGAATCTTTAGTGAAGTTTATTTCCACCCTGTTAATATAAGCTATAGCAGCAAAAATCATGCAGCTTGCAAAAAGTACAGTTGTGTACACTTACCGTAAATGTAGATGTTCGAGTGTATTCACTGTTGCAGTCATCACACTTGGGTTATCCTACCAGGGGTAGCCCTCAGTCAGCCTGAATACCAGAGGCTTAGTATTTCTGAGTTGCTTGCTGTCGTTCCAGGACTGACGTCAGGTCGTCAGTGGTATTAAAACAAGCAGCTGATGCCATTACATCAGTTTTTCTTGCCCCAAATGTCAAGAGCCCCCAAACAGGGAGCTAAGTTATGGTGGAATAACACCACCAGTAGAAAGTAAATATCAATAGCCCTGTAAAGAGTGAGGAAGAGAGAGAGAGAGAGAGAGACAACGGGGATGGAAGGTGGGAAAACAGAACTACAACAGTGAATACACTCGAACATATACATTTATGGTAAGTGTACACAACTGTACTATGTTCTTCGTGTTTCACTGTTGCAGTCATCACACTTGGGTTGATTCCCAAAGCTGAAGAATGGGTGGAGGCAGTCAAGAAGAGTTGGGGCTGGCTAGTGTGCCCTGCAGAACTGCAGTTGCAAAGTCTGCCCTGGATTTGGAAAAGATAGGCAGGTGGTAATGCTTGGCGAAGGTATGAATAGAACTCCATGTTGCAGCTTCCAGGATGTCCCTGGTAGGGACCCCTCAGAGAAAGGCTGTAGAGGCTGAAGTTACCCTAGTGGAATGTGTTCTTACCCCCTGTGGTGGTGGTTTCCCATGGTGTTTGTAACAGAAATGGATACAGTGTGCTATCCATTTGGAGATGGGTTGTTTTGATATGGCCTTGCCCTCTGCCCCTGGTGCAAAGCTGACTAGTAACTGGTCAGATTTCCTAAAGGGCTTAGTCCTATCCAAGTAGAATCTGAGCTGTCTGTGCACATCTAAAGAGTGCAGGATCCTTCCCCCCTTACTTTGAGGTTTAGGGAAAAAGGTGGGCAAATGAATAGATTTGTTGAGAGCCACACTGGACAGCACTTTAGGCATGAAAGTTGGGTTAGTCCTGAGGGAGACCCTGTCAGCATGAAAAATGATGAAGGGTTCCACAGCCATAAGTGCTTCTAGCTCAGACACTCTTCTAGCTGAAGTGATGGCCAGAATTCCAAGAGAGGAATTTTTAACTCTGTTGAAGGGGGGTAGCATGAGCTTTTCCAACACAAAATTAAGATCCCAAGCAGGGGTAGGGGCTCTTCTTGGTGGCCTTAAATTGTTAGCCCCTCTCAGGAACTGCTTGATGAGAGGGTGTGAAAAGAGAGGTGGCTCAGTGCTATAACGTGCAGATATGGCAGAGGCATGTATTTTAATGGAAGAGAAGGATAGGCCCCTGTGGAGTAGGTCTGCTAGGTAATCCAGGATGAGAGGTAAGGAGGGCTGTGTTTGGTCAGCTCCTTTAGTCTAGATCCAGGAAAAATACCTTTTCTGTTTCGCAGCATAGGATTTCCTAGTGCTGGGTCGTCTGGCTTCACGTATAACATCCAGGACCTGCTTGCTTAGGCTGGCCACTGGAAGAGAAGTCAAGGAATAAGCCAGGCTGCCAGGTTCAGGGTCTGCAATTGTGGATGCAAGAACTCTCCCTCCTGCTGAGTCAGGAGAGTTGGAATCTGAAGGAGGTGCCATGGAGACAATGGTGACAGATTGCGCAGTAATGGGTACAAGTGTTGGCATGGCCAGTCTGGGGCAATCAGGATTCCCCTTGGTCTTTCCTCCCTTATTTTGAGTAATACTCTTGTAAGAAGAGGTAGAGGGAGAAATTAACAGATTGAGAGGTTTACCCATTAGAAGGATAGGGCATCTACTTTCCAGGCCTTGCTCTGAGGTTCCCTGGTGCAGAACTGGCTGAGCTGGTGGTTGTGGGGGGAGGCAAATAGGTCCACCTTCGGGGTACCCCATTTCTGGGTCACAAGGCTGAAGGTGTTGTGGTTTAAATACCACTCGTGTGAGTCTAGGAGATTTCTGCTTAAGTTGTCTGCCAGAGAGTTTTGGTTGACTGGCAGGAATTGAGCTAGCAGGTGAATATGCATGGCTACGGCCGTGTTCTAAAGGGTCATGGCTAGCCTGCAGAGTGGGTAAAAGTGAGTTCCCCCCTGCTTGTTGAAGTACCACATCACTGTGGTGTTGTCGGTTTTGATAAGTAGAGGCCCCAGAGAGAATAGGGATCTGACAGCTGTCAGAGCGTGCTGAACAGCTAGCATCTCTTTTTGGTTGATGTGCAGATGAATTTGATTTGGGCTCCAGTGGCCCTGAATGCATCTGCCGTCCAGGTGTGCACCCCAGGCATAGTCTGATGCAGCCGTAGTTAGGGTCTGGGCGGCATTGGGTTGTGAAAAGGGAAGTCCCTTGTTGTGACTGCATGCTGCTGCCCACCAAACACAATCTTTCCTTAGACAAGGTATCATAGGTATAATAGTTTCCAAGTCCTGAGAATGTTGACACCAAAGGCTTTTTAAGTACCACTGAAGTTTCCTCAAATGCAGTCTGGCATGTGGAATTAGTAGAATGCATGAGGCCATGAACCCTACAGCTTGCAGGATTTTCCTTGCAGATAACTGGGTTCTGGTGGCCAATTGAGAGAAGCAGCCTGTCAGATAGGCTTGTTTTTCTGGAGTAAGGAATGCCATCTGGGATGCTGTGTCCCGGCTTGCTCCCATCAATACAATTTTTTGACTGGGGACTAGTTTGGATTTCTTTTCATTGACAGTCTACCCCAGTGAGGTTAGTAGGTCCTTTACAAATGTCAGGTTCTGCAACAGCTTCTCCTGACTGTCTGCCTGAATCAGGCAGTCGTCCAAGTAGGAGTAAATTTGAATATTTCTTTGTCTGCGGTAAGCAATGGCTGAAGCCAGGCATTTTGTGAAAAACTCTGGGAGCAGTGAATAAGCCAAAGGGAAGTGCAGAAAACTGATAATGCATAGATCCTGCCCTGAAACGCAGATATTTCCTGCAAGAGTCTCTGACTGGGATATGCAGATAGGCCTATTTTAGGTCTAGGGTGGCTAACCAGGCTTCTTTGGACAGCATAGACAGAAGTTGCTGCAGGGTGAGCATTTTGAATTTTGGTACCACCAGGAAGGTGTTTAGAATGGACATATCTAAGATTGGGTGCCAGGTGCCCTCTTTTCTAGGTACCAGGAAAAGTCTGGAATAGAAGCCTTGGCCTATCTGCTCTGCAGGAACAGGCTGAATTGTCCTCATGGAGAGCAGTGAATGAACTTGGTTTTGTGCCTCTGCCCACTGGTTTGGAGGAAGATCTGGGAACCCTTTTGGGGTTGGCAGCTTGTGGAAATAAAATTTGTACCCCTGGGACACTATGTTCAGGACCCATCGATCGTTGGTGATGGAGGCCCAGTTTCCTCCTAGGGGTATGAGCAAATGGGCAGAGGTGAGAGGTGGAGTTGAGAAGTCATTGTGAATTCTTTCCATAAGGGGGTGGCTTAGCACTCCCTGTTTTAGAAGTGGAGGTACTCCACTGCTTAGCTCTCTGCATACCCTGAGACTGCTGTCTGGGGGGGTCTGCTTCCCCAAGGTCTAATCTGAGGTGGCCTTGAGGGGGCTGGAAAGGACCAATGTTTTGAGGGGCAATGCTTACTGAATCTTGAGGCTGGACTTACAAAAAGTCTTTAACCATCTGCATAGACTTAGCTTTTTCTTCCATCTTTTTCAAAACCTCTTCTGCTCTGGTGCCAAACAGATTGTCTTTATTCAGTGGTGCACCCAATAATTTTGATTTGACATGGTCTGGCAAGGACTGTTCCTTAAGCCAAGCACGCCTTCTAAGTACAGAACCTGTGACTGCTGCCCTGCAGGATGCTTCTAGGGTGTCAAACCCACATTGCAGGGTATGCTTACTAACTTGGCTTGCAGAATGCATAAGCTCTTGTAATTCTTTATTTTCTGCACAGTTAGGGAAGGTAGATAATTTTTGTTTAATACGTTCCATAGTACGTTGCTGGTATTTCAGCAAGTGGAACTGACAATTTAATGCTCCAATGGCAAGAGTTGCAAAGGTGTATACTTTTTTACCCCATCTGTCTAAAGCTTGGGAATCCCTGTCCAAAGGGGTGGGATTCTTAGCTATGGTTGTTTTTATTCCTTTAGGTCCTTGGGAGATGACCTCTAGGTCAGCAGTAGGATTTTTGAAAAGAAATTTGTGTGAGTCAGGGACTCTGTAGTACCTGTTAGGTTTCCTGGGAGCAGGAGGTAGAGTATCAGGGGTTAGACTGGATTCCATAAAAACATCATCCAGAACAGGAGGAATAGCTAAGTGTCTGTGCTGTGGTAAATCTAAAAATGCACTGAGCCTCTTTTTGGACTGAGGATAATCTTGGCATTCCCAATGGAAATGCTCTCTCAAGGTATGTAGGGTTTCACCAAAAGAAAAATTCTCTGGAGGAAAGGCAGAAGGAATGGATTCCTCTGCATCTGAATCCTCATAAGCAGATAAGGGCATGTCTTCATAATCAGAAACCTCAGAGTCGTTGGACTCCTGGTCAGACAAAGCTGCTGGGGACAAGTCTCTTTTGCTTTTAGAAGGGGTAGGCTGGCTTCCCCTAATGAGCATGATAAGGTCTTCCACTATTTGAGGCAAGGAAGCAGGCGCTTGAGTTTGGGTCATCGTTTTTTTAGGCGTAGTTCATACTCTGGGCCTTAGAGACGCAGTAATTTTAGCTAGAACTGAAGACGCGAAATAAGTCGTTGGTTTGTGTCGAATATCAGTAGTGCGAAGAACTTCCTTAGAAGTTGGGGCCTGCACAGTGGCTCCGGACCCATCCATGGTAGAGACATCCACAGGTTCCGTAGTCAAAGAAGAATCTCGTGGCATACCGGACTCTGAACAGGTCTCAGTAACGGCCTGCAAATCCATAGAAGTGGGCATCAGGAGCTGCAAAAGCACCTCACTGAGTACCGGCGAACAGGCGACTAGCTTAACAGAAGCCTTGTCGGCAGTTTTGGACCTGTGCGGTCTGTCTCTTTTATCCTTATTTTTTTTGGAAGATCGGTAGTCGGATGGCTTGCCGAAGTCATTTTGGAATATGGAGATCGAGAGCAAAAGTATTTAGCTACGATAAGGGCCCAATGACGTATAGTTTTGGAGTTGAACAAAGCACAAACATGACAGTGAGGGATGTCGTGGTCTGGGCCTAAAGAGGTGACACAGTAAGAATGGAAATCTCAGTGTGGTATTTGTTTTCCACAGGCGAGACAATTGTTAACTTTTTCTGACATCAGTTAGAGCAAGAAAAAAGGATCCCTAACGAGGTACTTAGCTTTAGAAGACTTCAACTTCAATTTCAGGAACAAAAATTCAGGTACTGGCCGATCGGCACTCGTGCAAACTGCTTCTGCTTCCGGCTCCTCAGCAAGAAAGACTGATGTAATGGTATCGGCAGCCTGTTTTTATACCACTGATGACCTGACGCCAGTCCTGGAGCGACAGCAACTGACACAGAAATACTAAGCCTCTGGTATTCAGCCCAACTGAGGGCTACCCCTGGCAGGATAACCCAAGTGTGATGACTGGAACAGTGAAACATGAAGAACATCCATCATTTCTGTTTTTGTGAAATACAAGTAGTAAAATCACACATATTACCCAAGATACAATTCCTGCTAAGACACCTACCCCTGGTAACACTCATCAGGTTTGTTGATAAACGTCAGCAAATGATTAGCAATTTTTTATAAAGGGTCAAACCATAAATAAATAGCAGAAGGTGATTATTTGTCCCAAGATAATAAGGAAAGTTTTGGGTTACCAGACATAATGACATATAGTTCTTCAGTCAGAGGACGGTAATTTGAAAGAGCAAGGTCCACTATCCCACCAATTTGCTAGGCATTGGAACTATGTCTTTGTGGCCTTCTATCCACTACTTCATGCCTGTCATTTAAAGTATGGGACCCGGAAGTGAGCAGGAGTTGAGCGAGCACTATTAGATACTTAACGCTGTTCTGATGTTGATTGCTCTCATTTTTCAACACAAGCAGGAAATACCCACAGCCTGGAAGAACACTTTACTTTGAATGAGCTATAAACTGAAAAGCTGTGTCAGCCCACATGTAGCAATGCAAACATGCAATACCTATTGGTCAACTCTTTTATATATTATGGACACTGTCATTAAATAACAGTATGAGTCTTGTAAGTGTGTTACTAATAATAATGAAAAATAAAACACAAGTACAACAATAAATAAATTGTTTTTTCAGCGTAACCTTCTCACTCTTTGTTTTAACAAGTACAACAATAGGAAATAGTACATTGCTAACAGTTATAGCTTAAACGCATTGCATGATGTTCAGTATGTATGCACATTTTCATTGAGTTGTACAAACTTTATCTGATGTAAACAAACTTTTTCTGTTTAAAAAAATTGAGAAATTCAGAAACTGCAAAAAAAGGGAAAAAAAATGGCATGAATTGTTGGGGGTTTGCAAGTGTGAAAGGAGGCAGGTGAAGAGGAGTAGGGATACTGAGCAAAGGAAATTCATGGTGAGAAGCTAAAATGCCAAGAATGAAGATCAACGGTGAAGGGTGGTTGTAAGATTAGTGAAAAGTGTTACTAGTATGGTTACTGTGTCTAATTATGGACCTAACATAGAAGAAACAAAGGCACTTCAGGAGTGCAATAAGGCTATCGGTAAAGTGATATGTGAGGACAGGAAAATGTATACTTGAGGGGAGGATTTCAGCTTTGTGACAGACCCAGTTAGAAAGGCTTTATAAAAGGGTGGTATTTTTCTCTTAAAAACTATAGGGAGATAACTAAACAGAGAAGGAGACAGAAAGACAGAGAAGGAAAGGGTGTTTGCCTTGACAGTCAAAAACAGAACAGTACCAAGTACACCTTCCCAAGGGAAGAACACAAGCAAATCACTTATTCATTCTCAACAGAGAAATGGTAGGATAAATGACTCAGGTAAAGGGATGACAATGTTATTTTAGTAACAGAATGGGGAATAAAGTAAGAGAAACTTAACTATGAAAAAGAGAATGTGAAACTGTAACCCAGGTAAATGGAAGGACTCAGGTTAATACGGTGAAATGGTATGGTGATTTTCAGCATTAGCCACTCTAAGAGTTATAAATCTCACATTTAAAACCAAGTTAATTTTACATTAATTTGTATAATTCTTTGCCTATTCCCTCTCTTAATCTTGCAGGTTATTAAGTTCTTTAGAGCTACATTGCAGCACAGAAATATAGTAGAAAGAAACAGTGTCTAGGGAAAAAGGTGAAGTTATTTTGGTTAAGAAACTCCAGATAGGGACGTGGGAGATAGGAGGAAGATGGACGTACCATAGATTGTTCTGAAAATAGACTAAAATATTGAAGAAATTATGATATGTGCATTGAGGAAGTTCACAAGCAAGTAGTAGGTGAGAATCAAAGATAAAAAGAAGGAATGAGTGTAATGAAATGAGGTGAAATAAAAGCAGGAAAGCTAGAATAATGGGGATCACAGAAAACAGAGAAAAGAAAGGATAAATAAAATACAGTAACTACAGAAAACACGTACAAAATTACAGCAAACTGTGATACGACAGATGATGGAATAGAGAACTGATAACATGTTTAGCTTAAAAGGAAAAAAATATTAAGGCTATAGAGAAACCAAAATTCGGGCTGAATTAAGCAGAAGAAGGGGTAGGTGGTGGACTAAAGAGGTGAAATATATGAAAAATATTAGAATGCAAAATAAAAACAGAAAAAGAAAAGCATGAGTAAAGGTATTAAAACAGAAATGGGAAGGGAATAATCCACAACAAAGAAACATTTCTACTTCTTCTTCTTTCAGCTTTTTCCCAGTTAGGGGTCGCCACAGCGGATCACCTGTCCATTCATGATTGGCAGTGGAGTTTTACGGTGTCAAGTTGCCAACCTGGTGCCCAACCTTCCACAGAAGGCACACACACGTACGCACTCATGCCTAGGGCCAATTTACAGTGTCCAATCCACCTACAGCATGTCTTTGGGATGTGGGAGGAAACCAGAGCACCTGGAGGAAACCCACATGACCACAGGGAGGACATGCAGACTCCGCACAGAAGGCACCCCAGCTGAGGATCGAACTGGAGAGCCTCTTGCTGTGAGGCAGCAACACTAACCACTGCACCACCGCGGCCACAACAAAGAAAGACTGTAGGTGTATAATGTAGTTTACCAAACACTATATTTACAGAGGGACACAACATTTACTGATTTTTTTGGGAATAGCAAGGTCCTATTGAAGAAAAGAAAGACTGAGAAGAACTGTATAAATTTACTTGGAATCAGATTAAGTGGGAGAACAGATGAATACCCAGTGGAGTATTGCACAGTAACAGGGTTAGGTGGCATTCATATTAATGTAAGAATACAATTTGATCCTAATAGTTGGCTAACTTTCAGAGAATAAGATGTAAGACATGATTTTGTACTTCTAAAAGTGAATGCATCTCAGACAAACTCTAGGCCTATATCACTTTGTAATATGAAATCAAAAATTCTAGCAGAAACATAAACTGTGAGGTTAGATAAACCACTGGCGTGGATCACTTCATCCAAACAAGTAGGATTTTTGTTAAATAAAGTTCCTCTATAGATCACTAGAAATCATTAATTTCATGTACTGGACAAAAAATAAAGAAAAGGGTCAGACAGAAATAGTAGTGGGAGGCATTCAGGAAGCTTTTAATACAGCCACCTAGAAATTTATAACTAACACTATGGAGCAAATATTTGGAGAAAGCAATTGAGTGAAAGTATTAAATACTCTGCGGTTCAGATTTTGGTGCATTTTAGCAAGTGAAGAATTATAAAAAAAATAATAAAACTAAGAAGAGGTATTGAGACAATGACGCCCCGTCACCATGATTACTTTAATTAGTAACAGAGAAGTTGGCACAATGGATCAGAAAATGGCTGAAAGGAAAAGGATACATCAAACATAGTACTGACCTCTTTACAAATGATTCATTAGTATCAATTCTGGAGATCTCTAGAAAATTTGGGAATGAAACAAACCTAGAAACTCAGTGGTTATAGGCATGCAATCAGTCTGAATGAAGAAATTGGTTTATCCTGCTCAGAACAGGAGACAAACGTGAGAAAAATACTTAGGGACAGCAGTCTACTATATGATTAAGGTCACAAAAATGTCAGGCAGTAAAGGTTAAAGTTAGAAATCTATTGGATAAGTAGTTTGGAAGGTTCATTTTGCAGGGGGGAGGAGGAGTGGCACTGGTACGAATTATGATCACACCCTTAATGATGTAGTTAATACATCATGTTCAACTGTCACCAAAACTTAAATTAACTGAATAAAAAGTATGGCGAAAATAGAGAGACTGAGAAATGAGATTACTCACTGGGGAAAGAGATGGCATGAATTCGAAAAGATGCAGCAGGTGTCATTTATAGCAAATCAGGCAAATAGGAAAGGATGAAGGTATACAAAGACTAAGGCAGAGATCAATAAAGGAAGATGTTGAATGGAAGGAAGATGAAGTTTGAGAGGCATGCTAGAACGCAGCCTGGAAATTAAAAACAGCAGGACTAATACATGGTACTTACTCGAGAATAATATGCAACCGGTACCAGACACTGAAAAAGGTAAGAGAAGAAGGATAGCAGAGGAAGAGCCCAGCTGGAGATGCAAAGAGATGGATGCTGACTACTATCATAAGGTGGCTTTTCAGAGATGTAGCTCCAACATGGCAATGAATAAAACAATTCTGAGAAAATCTTCATGACAAGAAGATAAATTCCTTCACATTCTGCTTGTCTGGGATATGAGAAAATTCAAGCAAGAGGGATTTTGAAGAGAGAACTGAATTACAACTCAAGGAAGGATAGGCTAAGAAAGAGACTGTAAAGGCAAGGAAATGGACAAGGGCACTTAGTGTTAGGATTCACTTTTAAATTGGGCAAATGGGAAGGAACACAGAAGAAAAGATGTGGTATGTGTGTCTGTTTGTGATGGGGGGATGACAACAGGCTTGGTCAAAAAAAATGATGATATTTTAGTTTAAGCTTAAAGATGCGTGCAAACAAAAGGGGAACCGTTCTATTTCTAAAGCATGCCATGTAAACAGCTGGACTTAAAGTAGTCATTATGGAGTTTATTATGCTGTGCATGTGCTTGTTTAGATAACTGTTAAATTACAACTGTTGCTAAACATGTGTAATGTTTTTATGAGGAATGCTGTTCAAAAAGTAGTAGATTTTGGAATGTACAGTTGTGTAAGAACTTACCATAACAGTAGATGCCTGATCACTGCTGTATTAATATTAACTGATGGGATGCTCAGCTATGGAAAGCTGCATGTTCACCCAGCATACTGAAGCCTGGGCACCCTCACCATGCTCCACACATCTGACATATAATCTCAGAGGTACATGAAGGTCTTATGGAAGCAAAGTACCTCAGGAATTTCTTGCCTCAGGCAGGAGCTAAAGTAGGGGTAAAAATAACTATTTACATATGTACAAGTCAAAAAAGAGGTGTCGAAAACAAAGAACCCACCTCAGCCCAACAAAAACAATGAGAAAATATAGGGTAAGGAGGGGGGGCTATATTAATGCAACAGTGATCATTTGGACTTCTACTATTTTCTGACAAACAACTGCACTATATCCTTTCTTGATTGCTATTTCAGTTTTAATAAATGATGAGGCATTACCAAAGTTGTCTAAAAGATATTTAGGAGGAAACCTGAATGGACTAGGGTCTAAAAAACGTAACAGGACTGATCTAACAAAACCTGTTCTAGTTATAGAGAAAATATCAATCTTCAAGTGTTTTGTAAAGGTGTGAATAGAAGATCTGGTTGCTGCTTCAACAATAAATGTAGAATCCAGACTCTTGAATAAATCTCCTGAAGAATCAGCAGCAATAGGAGAATGAGTTTTAACTGGAACTAGAAGCTGTTTACCATTAAAAGAATTGCACAAAGAAATAGCCTTGCATATCAAATTAGAAAAAGAAAAAGGAGCACTCAAGGTTTTGTCCAGGAAAGAAACAAAAAACAGATTTGACTTCCGGATAGACCTGATTTTATCCAAGTAAAAGCTGCCTAAGAACATCTAGGGAATGTAGGATCCTCTTCCACCATTCTGAGGAGAAGGAAAAAGGTAGGCAAGTTAGTGTCTGATGCAAGGAGAGTTCATTAACACCATTACATATAAAAGAAGGATTAGTACATACAGTAACCCCGTACTCTAGCAAAATGAAAAAAGAGGGAATAATCAGAGCCACCATCAGCACTGTTTTCCAAGTACAAAATATAAGAGAAGCAAAAGCATCAGGCTCAAAAGGAAATAAGGTAAGCTTTTCCAGAACACAGTTCAAGTCCGATGAAGGAGGGAAAGCACTGTATGGTTGTATAATATGGAAGATGTCCTTCAAAAACTGTTTCAACTTAAATCTTGATGGAAGTGGTGGATCCAGAGGTAGGCAAGCAGAGATGGCTGACAGATGTGCTTTACTACAAGAGAATGCCAGCCCAGCATTGAGCTACTCACATAAATAAGCCAGAATATTAGGAATACCCAGTTGATAAGGGTCCTGTTTCTTACTTCAGCACCATAAGGAAAATCTTTTCCATCTGGAGACATAAGATCTCGTTATATTTGGTTTGCTAGCCTTCTATAAAACAGTAAGCATGTCTTCAGAAAATGACAACCTAAATGTAATCAAAATTCTATCACCCAAAGAGTCAGGTTCAAAGTTTGTAGACTAGGGTGAATTAAGGAGCCTTTGTTCTGTGTAAGAAAGTCCATCCTGTGAGGTAACTTGTGATGACTGTCCCAGACCAAATGAAAGAGTAGAGGGAAAAAGAAGTTATGTCTTACCATAATGTTCCATCTGTATTGCTGATGCTTGTTCAGTCATTAAGCATGGGTATCGGTTACGAGCTCGGAACTGAGCCGGCCATTTTCCAAGCTCGCGTCAGCTTCAAACTCTCGAGCTAAACTCTTACCCACAATCCCTCTCTCCCTGTTACCTCAGATTGAGTTTGCAAGTTAAAGAAGGTAGGGGCTACCTCTGGTCAAATAACCTAAGAGAACTGGATGGTGAGATCCACTAGAAACCACAGGAGGGGGAAGGAGGAAGGGTCGTAATGACTGAATGAGGATCAACAATACAGATGGAATGTTATGGTAAGACATAACTTCTTTATCTGATATTGTTAATCCTCGTTCATTCCTTACGCATGGGACAGAGTTACCAGCTACCTCTATTCCTGGGAGGCTCTCATGGAAGGACATTCCTGAGCACCAAAGAACTGAAAGATGCTCTTCCCCTGGAGGCCAAATCCAATTTGTAATGATTGATGAAGGTATGAAGCGTAGCCCAAGTTGCAGCTGCACAGATGTCATGTAAAGAAGCTCTGGCATGGAAGGCAGCAGAAGTTGTCACCGACCTTGTTGAATGAGCTTTCATGGTAGTACGCAACGAGATATTACGTTGTGTGTAAATAAAGGTCACACAGTCCTTCAACCATCTAGCTAATGTGACCTTAGCAACAGCAGATCCTAATCTAGGTCCAGAAATGGCCAATAATAACTGGTCAGATTTACGAAAGGGTTTAGTCCTGTTTAAGTAAAAACTGATTTGCCTGTGTATATCTAGGGTATTTAGGCAATACTCTCCTCTGTTTGAATGATTGAGAAAGAAAAGTGGCAATTCAATGGCTAGATTAATGGACATTTCAGAGATCACTTTAGGCAGAAATGACGGATTAGTTCTCAGAGACACTCTATCTCTATGAAAAATCAAGTATGGACTTTTGATACATAAAGCTTGAAGTTCAGAAATACGTCTGGCAGAAGTAATAGCGACCAAAAACAAGGTTTTCCATGACAAATATTTGAGGTCGCAAGAAGAGGCTGGTTCGAAAGGTGCCATTGTCAAAGTTTGTAGAAAGTACAGTTTTGTACCTACCATAAATGTAGATGTCCGAACTGGATAGCATCTGCAGTCATAACAACTGGGGTTGTCCTGTCGTCAGGCAGCCCTTCGGTCGGCCGGATTCCAAAGTCTGGGTCCGGCTTCGGCTGATGTCGCACTCCACCCGACATCATCTCTGCTGGTCTTCGGGTATAAAGGCATCAGCCGACGCCATTTTCCTCAGTGTTTCTTGCCCCAGATGCCAGTTGCCCTCTTGGAAGGCTAAATTTTGGATAAATGCCAATGTTTCCAAAAAGATAGAAGGCAAACACAAAAAAATAAGCATGTATGTACATATATACAAACAAATACACCATAAGAGACTCCCCCCACCAGCTAGCTATTAGGAGGGTAAATACCCTAGGAGTACCACAGAGGGAAGGAGGGAGGTAATCCTGACTGCAGATGCTATCCAGTTCGGACATCTACATTTATGGTAGGTACAAAACTGTACTATGTCCTTCATGGATGCATCTGCAGTCATAACAACTGGGTAGAATACCATAGCCAACTAGGGAGGAGGAAGAAAAATTATGGTGTGGTTAGGATCCCTTGCAGTACAGCAGTGGCAAACCCTGCTCGGGATCTGGAATACAGAGGTAAATTATAATGCTTGGCAAATGTATGCACGGAGGTCCAAGTAGCCGCCTCAATAATGTCCTTGGTTGCCACTCCTCGTAAGAAGGCTGTGGTAGTGGCTGTTGCCCTTGTAGAATGAGGCCTTATGTTCTGTGGAATTGGTTTTCCATGGAAGGAGTAACAGAATCGTATGCAATTTCCTATCCATTTGGAGATTGTCTGTTTGGAAATTGCTTTTCCTTCCCTTCCTGTTGCATAGGCTACAAAAAGCTGGTCAGTTTTTCTGTTACTTTTGGTTCTGTCCAGGTAGTAGCGTAGCTGTCTATGTACATCCAAGGTATGCAGCATTCTTTCCCCTCTGTTTTGTGGATTGGGGAAGAAGGTAGGTAGGTGGATTGCCTGGTTTAAAGACACTCTGGATACCACCTTAGGCATAAATGTAGGATTAGTTCTCATGGACACCCTATCTTGGTGGAAGATTAGGAAGGGTTGTACTGCCATTAGGGCCTGAAGTTCAGAAACCCTCCTTGCTGAGGTAATTGCCAGTAGGAAAGCAGTTTTCCATGACAGGTGCTGTAGATCTGCTGTTGCTGCTGGTTCAAAAGGAGGGAGTGTCCACTTTTCTAGCACAAAGTTCAAGTCCCATGCTGGCAATGGTGGTTTCCTAAGAGGTTTTACATTCTTGATCCCTCTGAGGAACTGCCTGAGTAGAGGATGTGAAAAGACAGGTGGATCAAAGCTGTATTCTGCTGAAATAGCTGATGCATGTATCTTGATGGAGGAATAGGACAGGCCTGTATGTAGAAGCTCTGCCAAATACTCCAGAATGTTAGCAATATCTATATTCGACACATCTTTTCCTCTTTCAGCACTCCAAATGACAAACCTTTTCCATTTTCCTGCATAGTTCCTTCTTGTTGAAGGTCTGCGGGCTTCAAGGATAATGTCTTTAACCCTTTGGGAAAGATCTGGATTAGTTGCTGCTATGTGATGTTCCATGCAGTCAGTTGCAAAGTTTTTAGGTTTGGATGCATGATGCTGTAGTTGTTCTGAGTTAACATCAAAGGCATCAGGGTATTGACCACATTTTCTCCCGAGACATGCACCTCAGCAATGGGTACCAGTGTTGTCTTGGCCAGTTCGAGCTATCAGGATTATCCTTGGACGTTCCTCCTTGATTTTTAGTAATACCCTGTGTATCAAGGGAAGAGGTGGAAATGCATATGCTGTCAGACCTTTCCAGCTGAAGGAGAGCGAATCCACCTTCCATGCAAGTGGGTGGAATGTCCTTGTGCAGAATTTTTTGAGCTGGTGATTGAGAGGGGAAGCGAATAGATCTATCTGTGGCATTCCCCATTTCTTTGTGATGGTCTTGAAGATGTCCGGGTGTAGCATCCATTCGTGAGCATCCGAGGTGGTTCTGCTTAACATGTCTGCTAGAGTGTTCTCCTTTCCCAGTACAAATATTGCCTGTAACTGGATGTTGCAGCTGAGTGCCAGGTTCCAAAGGTCCAAAGTCATTCTGCATAGGGGGTATGAATGAGTGCCTCCCTGTTTGTTGATGTACCACATGACTGTGGTGTTGTCTGTCCTTATCATCAAATGGCCTTCTTTGAGAAATGGTCTGAATTTTTGGATTGCCAGTTTTACTGCCAGCATTTCTTTTTGGTTGATGTGCAGGTGTAGCTGGTCCTGAGTCCACAATCCTTGTACGCATTTGTCCAGCATGTGTGCCCCCAATCCTAGGTCTGAGGCGTCTGTTGTGATGGTTTGGCTTGCTCGAAAGTTGTGGAAGGGTAGGCCTGGGTTTGACTGGCATGCTTGAGCCCACCATAGGAACTCCTGTTTTAGGCATGGGATTAGTGGTATTTCTGCTTCTAGGCTGTGCCTGTGTTGGGACCATAAATTCTTTAGGTACCACTGTAGTTTTCTCATATGCAGTCTGGCATGTGGGACCAAGATTATGCATGATGCCATGAAGCCCAAAGCCTGCAGAACTTTTCTTGCTGTTAGCTTGTTCTGTTTTGTTAATGCCAAGAAGTAAAGAGGGAGTTCTTTTTGTTTTTCTGCAGTTAGGAATGCCATTTGTTTTACTGTGTCCAATTCCGCCCAAGAATGTCCTTGTTTGGGATGGTATCAGCCTTGACTTTTGTAAATTGACTGTGTATCCCAGGGCTTGTAGCAAGTAAATGACCCTTTGTAAATCTGTTGTCAGCTTGCTTTTGTTGTCCGCTTGTAGCAGGCAGTCGTCCAGGTATGGATAAATTTGGATTCCCTGTAGTCTGCAGTGGGCGATTACTGATGCCAGGCATTTTGTGAATACTCTGGGCAGTAGATAAGCCAAAGGGCAATGCTGAGAATTGATAATGCTCTGATCCTGCAAGAAATCTGAGGTATCTTCTGCAATTTGGTCGAATGGGGACGTGAAGGTATGCCTCCTTGAGATCTAGAGTTACCAGCCAACACTCCTTGCCCAGCATGGGAAGAAGTTGCTGTAGGGTCAGCATTTTGAATTTTGGGACAATGATGTATGTGTTTAAGATGGACAGGTCGAGAATAGGTCTCCAACTTTTTTCTTTTCTTGGAACTAGGAATAGTCTGGAGTAGAATCCTTTGCCCTGTTCTGTTATTGGCACTCTTTCCACAGCTCTCATCTTTGTTAATTGCATTATCTGCTGTAGAGCTTCTATTTTTTGATTTGGAGGCAGGTTTGGCATTCCTCTTTTGACTGGTAAAGTGTGGAAGTGGAACCGGTATCCTTGGTCTATGGTTTGCAAAATCCATTTGTCTTTTGTGATATAGTGCCAATTTTTCGAAAATAAGGCTAACTTTCCGCCTAATGGTGCTGCTATTTGCTCCCTGGTAGGTGGAGTTAAAGTCAAGTCACTGTGATTGTCCTGTTGCAGTGGTAGTGGTTGTGTCTGTGCCTCTGTTATTACCTTGCCACTGTCGTCCTCTGTAGGCACCTCCTCTGGATTGATTTCTGCCTCTGGAACGTCTATTCCTGCCCCTTTGGGATCTTGTGGAGTCAGGAAAGGACCAATTTTTGGCAGGCCAGTTCCTGCTAAACCTTGGGGGCTGAACCTGTAAGAAATCTTTAACTGTTTGTACAGATTTTGCCTTTTCTTCCATTTTCTTCATTACCTGCTGGGCAGGTGTACCAAATAAACTGGCCTTATCCATAGGAGCATCTAATAGCTTAGCTTTAACATGATCCGGTAAGACCTGCTCTTTCAACCATGCATGTCTTCTTATCACTGTGCCAGTCATGGCTGATCTAAATGAAGCCTCCAGTGCATCATAGCCACATTTTAAGGAATGGTTACTAACCTGTTGTATGTTATTTACCATTTCTAATACATATTTCTTATCTATAGAGTCATCAGAGGATAGCTTTTTAGTTAACTGATCAAGCATAAACTCTTGGTATTGTATCATGTGAAACTGACAGTTTAAAGCTCTAGCTGAGAGAGTAGCAGAAGTGTAAACTTTTTGCCCCATCTGTCTAAAGACCTGGATTCCCTTTCTGAAGGTATAGGGTTTTTTGTTGTGGTCGAGGCTACTGCCTTAGGCCCCTGGGAAATAGTTTCGGGGTCCGCCAGTGGGGCCTTGTATAGGTGGTGATGAGTGTCTGGCACCCTGTAAAATCTATCAGGTTTGGCAGGGGCTGGAGGTAAGGAATCAGGAGCAGTGCAGACATCATTAAATGCATCATCCACAACAGGCAAAACAGGAGGAATAGCTAAGGGCCTATGTTGTGGTAAGTGCAGAAAAGTCCTAAGCCTTTTCCTTGAATCTGAGAAATCTTGTCCCTGCCATTGGAATTGCTCCCTCATGGCATGTAAGGTTTCCCCAAAGGAAAATTCCTCTGGTGGAGAGGCAGCTGGAATGGATTCTTCAGCATCAGAGTCTTCATAAGTAGAAAAAGGAGCCTCTGGCTGTTCTGCAATGTCGGAGTCATCCGCAGAATCATCAGAGGACACTGGCTCGGGGGGCTCTGTCCTAGGTCTCTTTTCTGGTGGCTGAGAGGCCCTGTCTGGGTGAGATTGGGTTCCCCTAATTAAAGATATTAAATCTTCTGCCAGAGTAAGCATTTGTGAACTGGAAGCGGGCCTGTGTGAGGGAGGTTTAACAGGCACTGACTTAGCAGATTTGGCTGCTTTAGCCCTGGCAAAGGCCTTGATAGACATGGCTGCAGGGGGTCTTGCAGCACCACGTGCTGGGGTAGAGACATCCAAAGGGATGGTGTCAGATAACTCACTAGAAGCCACAGTTGTAGGCAAAATTTCTGAGGCCGATTCAGGTAAAGTAGCGGGAGCCTCAGTAGTAGTCATGGATTCGGCTGAAGATTGACCAGTTTTCTCGGTTTCGGCCGAAACCGAGACACTCGCGGCTTGCTTAACCGTGGTTTCGGCCGAAACCGCGGGCCACGAGTGTCGGTCTTTTTCCTTGCGTTTTTTGACAATTTGGGTAGTCGGAGGATCCGACGGCATAATGTACGCAAAGTCTGAGCCGAAAAACTGTTCAGCAAACTCCGACCGACGCCTTAGCGTTCGTCGGTTGAAGGAAGCACAGGCCGAACAGGCTGCTACGTCGTGGTCTGGGCCTAAGCAAGGCAGACAGTAAGAGTGGAAATCTTTATGAGGTATTTGTTTCCCACAAGTTAAACAGTTATTGACTTTTTCTGACATCGGCTGAGGCAAGAAAGAGTCCCCAACGGGGTACTTAGCTTTTAGAAGTCTTGAAGTAGTATTCGGTAGTAGTAATCTCTGGATCTGACCGACCGGCACTTGCGAACAGCTTCTGCTTGGCGCCACGGCAAGAAAGACTGAGGAAAATGGCGTCGGCTGATGCCTTTATACCCGAAGACCAGCAGAGATGACGTCGGGTGGAGTGCGACATCAGCCGAAGCCGGACCCAGACTTTGGAATCCGGCCGACCGAAGGGCTGCCTGACGACAGGACAACCCCAGTTGTTATGACTGCAGATGCATCCATGAAGGACATCTAATGATAAATCCCATGGTTGAAAAGGTTTTCTAAAAGGTGGCTTCAGATGATTCACACCTTTTATGAAGGTCTTGCACAATTTATGGGACATAAGAATCTTGGACACCTTCATGAAAATTAGAAATTGCAGCCAAATGAACGCTAATGGTAGAGGCCGATAGACCCGATTGAAACAGGTCGGCCAGAAAGTCCAACATTATCGAAACTGGTGCTGAAAAGGGGTCTACTTGTTTATCTTTCAGCCAACAGATAAGTAATTCTAGTGGAAGACTTATGAGAAGCAATGAGAATATCACGTACTGGTAAAGAAAGATCATTCTGCCTGGCATTCAAGGGAATTGGAATAGCCAAGCCATTAGCTTCAGGCTGTGCAGGTTGGGATGAATCAGGTTCTGTGGGTGTGAGATCAACTCCGGGGTTGGATGGAGAACCCATGGTCGATGTAGTAGGTGAGGTCAAAGGAAGTGAAACCAAATCTGTCGAGGCCAATATGGTGTTATGAGGATCACCTTGCTCTTCAACCGCCGGGCTTTCTTCAGAAACTGGGGAATGAGAGGAAAGGGTGGAAATGCGTAAAGAAGACCTGAGGGCCAATCGTGGACTAGAGCGTCCCCGGGTGACTGTCCTGGAGGGGGAATCAGGGTGAAGTAGTTGCTGCATTTGTAGTTGGTTGGGGATGCAAAGAGGTTGCAGCAAGGACGGCCCCAGCGGTGGAAGATCTCCGCCGCTATCAAGGGATTCAGGGACCACTCATGAGGTTGAAGAATGCACCTGCTGAGTCTGTCTGCTATCACGTTGGAACTCCCGGGAATGTGCGTTGCTAGAAGAAAACGGTTTGTAGCCATCACTCATTGCCATATCCTCATGGCCTCTCGACAAAGGGGATAAGATTTGGTTCCACCTTGCTTGTTGATATACCAAACCACTGCCATGTTGTCTGACTGAATCGCAATTGTCCCAGACGGCAGCAGGGGATGCAATGCTTGCAATGCCAGAAGCACCACCCTCAGCTCTAGAACATTTATATGCAGATGGGCCTCCAGTTGGGACCAAGTGCCTTGGACTGTCTGTCCCTGACATAGCCCCCCCCACCCCATCAGGGAGGCGTCCGTGGTCACTGTGGCCTTGGGTTGCTGGGGGGAGAAAGGACGAGACCATTGTGAGAGATTGTGTGTCATCCACCAATTTAAATCCTGTTTGCACCTGTGGGTTACTCGAATCATGGTTGAAAGAGGATGCTGAAAGGGATACCACTGGGTGAGCAGTAGCCATTGTAGGAGCCTCATGTGAAACCTGGCCAGGGGAAGAATGGTGATGGAGGCTGCCATGGAACCCAACAGCTGTAGAATCGAGTGAGCTGTGGATTTTTCTTTTGAAAGGATTGGAAATAGTTGTTGCTTTATCCTTAAAATTCTGTACTCTGGAATAGCAGCTCTGCAATTTTTTGTGTCCAAGATAACCCCTATGAATTCTGTCGACTGAGATGGGGTGAGATTGGATTTCTGCCAGTTTATGGTTATGCCTAGCCTTTGCGCAGCGAGGAGAGAGTATGCCAGGCATTTTTCCAGTAGATGTCCGGTGGGGGTGGAAATGAGCCAGTCGTCTAGGCATGGAAACACCTGGAATCCTTGAAGTCGCAAGTGAGCTGTGACAACTGCCATGCACTTTGTGAACACTCTGGGGGCTGTAGAGAGTCCGAAGGGCAGTACTCTGAACTGGTAGTGACTGGCTCCCGCACGGAAGTGCAGAAATCTTCTAGATGGCCTGTCCACCTTTATGTGGTAGTACGCATCTTGAAGATCTATAGAGCACATCTAATCGTCTTTTTTCAAAATTGGGAGGATAGACTGTATTGTGACCATCCGGAATTTTTGTACTCTCACAAACTTGACTTGTTCAATACACTGAGATCCAAAATTGGTCTCCAGTCCCCAGTTTTCTTTGGCACCAAAAATAGTCTTGGGTAGAATACGGATCCTATCTGGCCTGGAGGGACTATTTGGATGACTCTTTTTCTTAGCAGCTTTTCTATCTCTAGTGCTGCTTCTTCCCTTTGACTGGGTGGAACGTCGGGAAGATTTTTTGAAGAGAGGGGACAAAGATCTAAGGGGATATGATAACCTCTGGTTATGATCCTTTGTACCCAAGAATCAGTGGTGATGGTTAGCCAGGCAGAAGGGTACAAGGAGAAACGTCCCCCAACCACCTCCAGAGGAAAGGAGTTGGGCCGCTCTTTAGGAGCGCTGGTAGGATTGACCAGGGAAAGAATCCCTGGAACCCTGGTTACGTGGTCCCCCTCTGCCTCGCAAGGAGCGTCTTCCCTGTGAGTTTCCCCCTCTGCCTCTGGGGGAGAACTCGGCCTGTGTGTCACGGAAAGGACCCGGAGATTTCTTGAATCATATCTTCCCTCCCTTTTGGTTTCAGGAGAAAGCACGTTGAAGGGAAGAATAACAGACACCTACGGCAGAAAGGCCTTACCGTCCTGTTCACATCTGGCCAGTGTGCTTTTAACTTTGGGCCCAAACAACGAGGAGGGCTCAATGGGGGTATTAAGAAAAGAAGACTTAAAAGGTTCCGCGAAGTTGCACAAGGGCATCCAGGCATGTTGTTTCAAGACCACAGCTGAACCCGCTGCTCTAGCTGCTCCTTCTGATGCGTGAGATATCAGTCGCATAGAGGAGTTAGATATAGACTCAATGGTGGCCAGCTGACAGGCCACTTTGTCACAGACCTCATCAGACATGGCACCAGCCAAGGTTTCAGAGAGCTCAGAAACCAGATCCTTTTGAAGCCTGGTAAAATGTGCCATATAATTCAGGGACCTGATAGCAAAGGTCGCTGAAGCAAAGGTGCTCTTCCCTATTCTGTCCAGGGCCCGGGACTCTCTGTTAGGCAGATGGACAATCTGGCTTTCTTCTTCTGCCAGGTCCTTTTTTGTTGCGGCTGCCACCACCAAAGCATCCACAGGAAGACCTTTGGACCAATGGGGATCCGAAGCAGGAGGGGACAAGATCTTATCTGGCCTCTGGGGAACAGCTTCGACGGTATCAGGGGCCTTCCAAGCACGCTGCATGATGAACCTGACAAGTTCATCGGCAGGTGGAGTAACCCAGGAGTAGGGAGCCGGGCGCGAAAGGCCTGCAGGAACACAGATTCCTCAGGGATCGGATTAGAGGACTGCCAGTCACCTCTCGGTTTCAGGATTTCGAGGATATGGCCAAAGGATACCTCAGAGGGTGACTGAGGGGATCCTTCCCCCTCATCGAAATCTGTGTCTTTGGTGAGGGACTCCTCCAGGACAGGGGGCACTCCTCCCCTAAGTGGCTCAGCCTGCCGACCCGGAGTCCCTGGATGGCTGTGGAGCAGCAAGCTATGTGTGTCACAGCTGACATCCTGGGTCATAGCAAATCTTTCCTGCCACAAAGGCAACTGCGGTTCCTTAGTGAGATCTATAAAGGAAACTGCAGAAGGGGAAGACTGTACTATATCCATAGACTTCAAAGGCAATGAAGGAGGAGAATAAGAAGGTGTCTTTGGAGATGGGTGATCACCTCCCAAGGAAGGATAGTTCCTGAGGGATGGAATACCTCTGGCCAAGAATGCCTGTTCCACAAGACGCAACACATCATGTTCAGAAAGGCTTCTAGTGGACCTCACAGAGACTGAAGGAAAAACGGCCTGTTCATAAAAAAGGCAGACTTGGTGCCCATCTCATCTAACCGCACCGAGGACAACGGTGCCGAGAAAGACTGGAATACTGTTGTCTGCACCGAAGAAGTCATCGGTGCCGAGGTCATTGTCTGCACCGACACAGGGATCGGTGCCGAAGTGGTTGTTGGTGCCGAAGTGGTGGGAATCGGTGCCGAAGCTGGAACCGACAAAACTGGAGTCAACAATAAAGGCCTCGGTTCCGAGGAAGATCTCGGAGCCGACATGGTCAAGGTCTGCGCCGAATGAACGGTCGGTGCCGATACAGTGGTAATGGTCTGAACTGAAGAGCCCCTTGGTGCCGATATATAGAAGGCTGCAGGAGAGGACAGAGCCGAAGGCCTCGGTGCTGAAGGTCTAGGCACTGAAAGCACTGGGGCTGACTGAGAGAGCTCCGGAGCCGAAATTTTTGCCTTTTTAAGTTTTAGTTGGTGAGAGTCCCCAGCCAGGGACAAAGGCAAGGATTTGGCCTTAGTAGAAAAATCCATTTTCTTATGGGCTTTAGGAGGAGTTGAGACCTCCGACCCAGAAATAGCCTCTGAAAAGGGAGACTTTAGAAGTCCCTTCAGTATCAGCTTGTTTTTCCTTTCTAACAAAGTTCTATTAGAAAAGTTCTCACAAATAGTACAGGGTAGTTCAGCAGATAAATGGGAAGCTCCCAAATAATAAACACACAAAGAGTGTGCATCAGAAGTAGGCAGTTTGTGTCCACAATCAGAACACCACTTAAAACCCGGACTACCTTTTTATCTGCCATATTAATTAATAGAAAAGTACCAACAATGGTACAAGAGAGTACCCGAAGGTATGAGAGAGAAAAGGGAAAAGGTTACCAACGATGGTAAAGAGAAAATACTTCTCGGTAAAAGTAGTAAGTAAATGACAGAAAACCTGAGAAATTTATGAATGCTAGATGCGATAGGGTAAGAGACAATAAAATATCAACTTTTCTGACAGAAAAGTAATTTGTAAAGCAATTAAACAATTGACTGTACTTAGCTCAAGAGAAGTAGCTTGACACGACCAGATGGCAACGCGGCAAACGGAATCTGAGGTAACAGGGAGAGAGGGATTGTGGGTAAGAGTTTAGCTCGAGAGTTTGAAGCTGATGCGAGCTTGGGAAATGGCCGGCTAAGTTCCGAGCTCGGAACCGATACCCATGAGTAATGACTGAATGAAGATTAACAATATCAGATCTAATGATGCCTGGACCAAAAAGGAGTCACCAAAAAACATTTTGGTTTGTCTTTTTTGATCTCAGAATGACTCTTGGAAATCAAACGAAGTAAAGAAAAAGCATAAAGAAGCCTCCTTTTCAAAGAAAAGGTCATGGCATCCATTCTACAAACTTGATGGAGTGGGAGTCTCGAAAAAAGAAAACCAGCCGGAGCTGTCTGTTGTGGCTCTATCTGAAGAGTACCCCACCAATGGACAATGTCCAGAAAGACCTCCATGTTTAGCATCCATTCATTGTGGTCTACCCTCAATCTGCTCAAAAAGGGTGCTACTGTGATCTTCCCCAAAGGTATGTACAGAGTCTGGAGAAAGATCTTGTGTTGCATGATTATCTCCCAAGCTATTAAAGCCAGCCTGCAGAAATGATAAGATGTGGTGCTCTCTCCATGCTGATATACCACATAACTGTGGTATTGTCTATAAAGATCCAAAAGACCTAGAGTCCAGAAATAAATGAGGTATTGAAGAACTGAAATAAGAGCCTTCATTTCCTCTCTGTTGATGTCATTCTTTCTTTTCTTCAGAGACTATACATTTGAACACTGATGTCCTTGGAATAAGCACCTCAGGCAAGATCTTAAACATCTGCGAACAAATCCAAGCAAGAGGAAGGAACCAGAAAGGCCAGTCATGGAATGAGTGACATCTGATTGATCTGCCATACAAGTTCCTTCTTGATGAAGGGCAAGAGAGGAATATGGAAGGTTACTGGACAATGCTGAGTCCAAACTGAGTTCAGATACTACTGGTAAAAGGTATCATAAGAATAATCAATGTCATGAATCCTAGAGCTCTGACAATGTCCCTTGCAGAGGTTACATCCAAGGGAAGAACGTTCTGAAAGTAACTGAACAGGAAAAGAACCTTGTTGACTGGAATAAAGGCTTTCATTGACAATGTGTTGTCCTGAGATGGTATCAAGCAAGACTTCTTTAGGTTCAGAGTGAATCCCAAATTGCCCAGAAGATCCATAACAGTCTTCAAATAATTCAGAAGAAGCTCTTGGGTAGCAATCTGAATGAGAAAATTGTCTAGATAAGAAATATCTGAAATGCTTGAAGTCTGAAGAAGGTAATGACAGTAGTTAAACACTTTGTGAATACCCTTAGGGTAGTAGAAAGATGAAAGGGTAATGCAGAAAACTGAAAGTGATATGAAGGGATACAAAACTGTAAGAATTTCCTGTACTGTGGATGGAAACTTGGTTCAGGAGTGCAGAGAGCACCCCTGCCTTACCAGGCTATACCTCATTCCACACATTCCTATCCAAAAATGAGGTCGGGAAGACTAAGGGTGGTGGAGTCTCTATCTTCAGTAAGGACAGGCACACCTCCAGACTGGTTTGCCAGCATGATGCACTTGCATTACTCCAGGTGCAACTGACAACTGGCAAGACACCCATCCAAGTTATAGCTAGCTATAGACCCCCATCCATGACTCAGGACATCCACTCCTCCTATCCGGACCCACTTGACTTAATCAAGGTACCCTCTAACACCCCGATCCTTGGTGACTTCAACTAACCCACCATAGACTGGGTGAACTATTCCTGTACTAATGCACTCATACAACGATTCCTTGACTTCAGCAATTCTAACACACTAAACCAGCTCATTTCATCACCCACAAAGGGAGATAACATTCTGGACTTGGTTCCCACGAACACTGGCAACTGCTGCACCACTCCGATAGTATGTTCTTCCCTGGTGAGATCAGATCATCGGTCTGTCTCATTCGAAGTTTCTATCCTGCCCAACTCCCCACCCACCCCAGCCATAACCAGGCTAAAAAACGTCTCAAAAGCTGACTAGAACCTCCTAAGAGAGGGTATCAGTTGCTTCACACCGCCGCCCCTCCCTCACAGGATGCAAACAACTATGCTGAACAGTATGCCACTGCAGTATATAAGCACCTGTACAACTGCATGGACTCAGCCATACCCAACAGAACTAAAACCTGCTCCTCAAGGAAACACAAACCTGGCTGCTGGACATCCTTTATCAACAGGGTTTACAACAAAAGGAAAAACTGTTGCCCAAGGGTAAAAAGGAACAGATTCCAAATTGGAAAAACTCCCTCCTCAGCCTCGACAAGCAAATTAGATCACTAATGAAAACCTCCAAAGTCAATTACAAATTGAAACTAGCTTCCAAAAGAAAGAGAAACCACAAAGCCTTCTTCAATTATGTCAGGAATCTCCATGGCAAAGCCCAGGTTTGTTCTGAATTAGTACGCAACGGTAACACTTACACTGATCCTGTTGACATAGCCAACCTGCTAGCAGATAGGTTCAGAGGAAACTTCACCCCCCACCCACCCCAAAGCACAATTCGAAATCCCCGATATGTGTCCTGTGCCTCACATCTCCATAGATCAAGTGTTAAAGGCCATATCCAAGGCAAAGAATACAGCTTCCATGGGACCTGATTGTATCCAAGGCTGTATTCTGCACCATCTCCAGCAACAACTAGCTTCATCACTGTGCACTCTATTCAAGCACAGCCTAAGTAGATGCTTCATTCCAGCAGAGTGGAGAACGTACAGTTGTGTACACTTACCATAAATGTAGCTGTTCGAGTGTATTCACTGTTGCAGTACTGGTTGATGACTGCAACAGTGAAACACGAAGAACATCTGCCATTGTCATCCCCTTGCACAAAGGTGGTGCCACTACTGACCCTGGAAACTATCACCCCATCAGCTTGACAAGTCTGCTCTGTAAAGCCATGGAGCATATTATTATGGATCTCAAAAACAAGGACACAGGCAATCTCCAAGCACTTGACTCCACCCAGTTCTAATTCATCAAGGGCAGATCTTGCCTGTTGAACTTGGTTGACTTCTTTGAGACTGTCACCAAGGCCCTGGATGAGGGAAAGCCAGCACATACAGCCTACCTTGACTTGGCCAAGGCCTTTGACACAATCCCCCACTTGGGCATCATCGAAAAGCTAACACAACTTGATGTAAATCCCTATCTCATCAGGTTGGTGGCCAACTGGCTTACCGATAGGACCCACAAGGTCAAAACAGGAACCTCCACCTCCAACAGCAGACCTGTCACTAGTGGTGTTCCCCAGGGATCTGTCCTGGGACCCCTACTGCTTGGCATCTACTTCTCAGAGGTCCAGGCAAAGACAAAAGGCCTGTGGCTGATCAAGTCTGCAGATGACTGTAAGTTGGGTGCTGTCATTGACTCCCCAAATGATGTTAACATACTGCAAGAGGGTCTCATAGCAACAAATGACTGGTGTCAAAGTCATGGCCTTAAGTTAAATGCAAAAAAATGTGTTATCATACCATTTGGCAAAAACACAGGCCCTACTGATTACACATCCACAGCAACCCCCTAAGCACACAACCTCTGGTGAAAGACCTGGGTACTCAGGTTGACAACAATCTCACATTCGACCATCATGTAGCAGCAGTGGTCAGAAAAGCTTTTTACTTGGTCCATCTCATAAGTAAAGGGATTGCATCCAGAAAAAAGAAGGTTACTTACCTCTCTGTACTCCTCCCTCATTAGGCCAATAATTGAGTATAATGCCCCATTTGGTGTGTACCTCACCAAACACCTACACCAACTGGAAAGGCCACAGAAATACCTCACAAAGACCATCCATGGCCTCCAACACCTATCCTATATGCACAGGCTCAAATCAGTATCACTCTACTTCGTATCGTAAAGATTCCTCAGAGGTGATCTGTATCTCACCTACAAGGTAATATGCCCTACTAGAAATACTCCAGATCCGTAAGTCTAACTCCTCACGCATTACCTGCTCAGAAGGCCTAAATCTAATATGTGACATCAACAAAACCTGTTGGAGAAACAGGTTTGTCTCCCAGAGGCTGCCCCATCTCTGGAACAGACTTCCCATACATGTCAAACAGAGTACCTCGCTGGCCCTCTTCAAGAGCAAGCTTGATGAGTGGATGGGAAACAACAAATTTGTCCCAGAGGTTCCGCCTGTATCCCTCATTGACAGGGGTGACGGGTGCTGACTGAGGTATCTTTTCTGGGGATAAATTCTTTACTAGGCTTCTAAGGGTCCCAGGGCCATTAGTCTAGTTATCTCCTATGATCCTATGATCCCCTGAGAATATGAAGATAGGTATACTTTAAATCCAGTGTTACCAAGAAAACTTGTGGAAGAATCATTGGAATTAAGGACTGATAAATCAATATCTTTAAACATGAGACTCTGAGAAAGGTGTTAAGGGAAAATAAAATCCAAAATAGGCCACCAAGTGTCCTAACGTCTTTTAAACAGAAACATTCATGAGTAAAATCTTGTTTTCTCTAAGTGTGGAGGGACCAGTTCTACTGCCTACTGAATGTGAAGGTTTTGAAGATGTAGAATAAGATGAATCTTGATTTGGGGAGGCTGTAGAAACCCCGAGGGATGAGGGAATTACTCCAAGATATTTTGTAACCCTCCTGACATATAGAACCTACTTGTCTGAAATTAATGATTGCCAAACTGGCAGGGGAAAATGAAAGTTCCTGAGAAAAAAGAAACTGGGAAAGGCCAAAGTGGGATGGGTTGAGAAGACAAGAAAGACAGTCATAATGAAGTTGCTTTTTCTGGAAAGGGAGATTTTGAATCCTTGGTACTCTGCTGAGATTAGTCCTAAACTGTCTTCTAGGCGGTCTCTTTTACTTTTGAGAAGACTTTAGATCCTTACAAAGAAAAGGATCAGCCATGGAAGGATATTTTTTCTGAAATGTAGGAACAATACAAAGAAAGATTTGTTTAAGGTCCTACATGACCTTACCCTTCTCCTGTGAGGTCATGGAAAGCGCTGCAGCTGCAAAACCAGAAAAGATGCTGCCTATCCGAAGGAGAGTTAAGCAGCTTAGCTTTGACATCCTCAGGCAAAGGCTGAAGTCTAACCTAGAAAACCTACAAAGAACTGAATCACTCATAGCAGCCCTGGAAGAGGTTTATGCAGCATCATAACTGCACTTCAAATGGAGTGCCTAGCAACTTGAGAAGCCAAGTTAAAAGAGATAATGCAGAAGACACAGCTTCTGAGTCATCAAAATCTGACAGCACCATACCCAGGTTAACCAAAATAGACAAAAGGAACCTGGCCATATAAGTCTAGTAATTAATAGCTTTAAAAGCTAAAGTGTCAAAAGTATAATGTTTATTTCCATATCTACCAATGACACTGTTGTCTTTAGCCATAAGTAAAACATTAGAAGATGAAAAGAGCTTAAAAACTGTTTCAGTGAAAAGAGTAATCACAGATGGATTAGAGGTATAGTTCTCATACAAGAATTTAACAGAGTCTGGCTCATTGTAGAACCTGTCAGGTTTCTTAGTAGGAGGTAGCTGTGACTCAGGATTAAGGGAAGTAGTGAGAAAATGTATGCAGCAAAGCTTCTAAAAATGGAAGAAATGGCCAAAGACTTAAGCAACCCATTTCCAGCACAGCATGTCAAATGACTAAGAACCTTCCCACTGAAAATGCTGCATCATCTGGATAATGGTGTCTCCAAAAGTGAGTGCCTCTAAAAGGGAATCTAGAAATAAAGTATCTTCATCACCCAAAGCATAGGTCACAGGAGAATGAATTTGAGAATGTAAGCCAAGGAATCATCTCCATCAGAATCTGACTCATCTTTTCCCTCTGATTCCTTCATTTGCCTTTTGAGGGAAGAAGAAGACAAAGAAGAAGATGAAGACGATGATGAAGACAAAGAAGATGAAGTTGAAGAAGATGAAAAAGATGAAGAAGATGAAGAAGAGAGCGCAGAAACAGTGGGAGCAGGAAAGAAAGAAAGAATGAATGAAAGAAAGAAAAAAGAAAGAAAGAAAGAAAGAATGAAAGAAAGAAAGAAAGAAGGTGGCTTTATAGACATAACAGTCTTGTTAAGGCATTGGGTAAAATCCTGCCTTTCCTGATCATTCCCTGGTAGACTGAGGAGTAAATGTATGATGAGTTTTTCTGCCTCTTCTTATGTGCTATGTCTGCCCAAACCAAACAAGGAGGGTATGACCCTGAATTACTTCAATCAAGGAACCGGGAACTTCTTCCATAATATAGATTTGAGGTATGACTTCTAGTCCCCATGAAACTATAACCAGTGGTTCCCCTTTCTCAGCTGGAGCAGATGACTGGTCAGACATGATGGCTAAGATATGAGGTATGCCATCTGGTCCTTCTGAAACTACAATCTGCGGTTCCCCCTTTTCAGCCGGACCAGACAAATATTTAGACATGACGGCCATGAGAGATTACTGCACCATATTGGCCTCAGAGAAGGTCGTGATACAAGAAGCTGCAGCAGCAGCTAGGCAGTCTGGGATCTCAGCAAAATGTCTAGGTTTGACTCAGCAGCAGAAGCATCTACCTAAGTTTCTTCAACTTCTTTTTCAACATTGAAGAGACATCAGCAGTCAAGAACTCAGACGCCACCTTACTTTGGGCAAGGACATTTGAATTCTTGACTTTTCCAAATAAATTTTCAAATAGGGCAAACAACAATAAAAGACATAAGCAGTATTAGGCACAAACCCCTGATAGAACAATCTCTACAAATGTGTTCAGCATCCAGACAAACAGTATGGTGATCTCTGTGATGAATCTGCCTCCCACAATCTCATTTCCCTCTATTCAATGACATGTACAAAACTTACTAAATACAAAATACAAAAAAGTGGAAGGTCCCCATGAGGAAATTTGTCTGCTCAGTGGCTGAGGAAGAAGCACAAATTATACAGCTGACAGACTGAAGCGACAGTTCAGTACTTGGCTGGTGACAAGAAAGTTCTGAGAAACTTCTCGTCCATACATCCCTTATCTACCTCAAGCTCCACAGGGCTGAGGACATATATTGGAGCTGCGGTCCAAGGGGAGGGTGCCTAGGCTTTGATATGTTGGCTGGACATATTTGGATCCTCGCATGCTATTCCTTCAGTTAATAATAATGCAAGAGTGATCATGGAAGGACATTAAATGTTATAATGTGATTTACAGAACAATGTATATACACATAGTGTTTTGTCTCCTAATCAAATAAAAAGCAACAAATAAATATAACCTATTTCCTTCACATACTATTCAGAGTCAAAGTAATGCTTTCTGGTAGTTATGTGCTACCAAGTAGTCTTTACCCACCCTCAAATTTGATGTATGTTTATTTTGCTGCATGTAGAACTGTATGCAGATAAGCTACCCTATATTGTTTACCTGCATTTACATGTTCCTGATCTTTCTTTTGATTTTTTTCTTTAACATTGCTGGGCCTTCCACCTCTCTGGTTAACTTTCTACAATATGTTTAACCTCTTTCTATAGGTGTTCCAGTTTATCAACAGACTCCTTCCAACATCCTGTAGTGAATGAGAGCTTCTTTGAATTTTTGAGAGCTTATTTGAATTTCTGCTTGCATCTTCTCTAGCTCAGGGACATTTTCCTTCTTTTTCAGATTTAGGCTTGATAGAGATGGCCAGTTCTGCTTTCCAGGGATAAAATATGCAGGCGGCTTCAATCCCTCCCCTCTTTCCATTACCTGACAAGCAGCTGGACCTTTTGCGACCAGTTCTCCACCTTATAGTCCAAAGTAGGTGCCAGAGGCTTTGGGTTATTCTACTTTGAGGCCAGCCATCAATGGAGTACATTCCTTCTTCTCCGGAACACAGCATTGGCTCTGATGGCATCTAGTTGCTTGGTACCAGTTCACCCATTTCATTCCGCATCTCATATTTTTAAATGTCCTATCATTTCCCAATTAGGCCCAAGGTCTACCAGACAGACTGAGGTTTGCAATACTAGACAAGAGCTGGGTCTAGTACTGGTTTCTGCAACAAGTCTTTTGGAACCATCATTAGTACAGCACCCTTAAGGCATGAATTCATCTTAATAACAGATTCCCCTGCAACAGCTGGGCTTGTGCCAAAGTTTCAAGTGTTAGCAGCCTGTTCTGCCTCAGACAACAAACTAGCTGTAGTCACCAGTGTTGCACAGCAGATAAAGATGCTCTTGTTTTACTTTAAGGAGGACACTTCCTGCTTTTCTATTAGATATCTTATTACAGTAGACCAGGAGAACACACCCTTTCAAATGTCACAACTCCAGACAAATGTTCCTCTCTTTGGTCTTGGAGAAGCTTCACAGTCATGTACTGGGGCATTTTACTCTTCTGATGCTCTTTCCACACTAGTGAACTGGATTATGTTGAAATATTTTTTCCAATCCTCTACGTAAGATGTCTTTGACCTTGGGGAACTACATCTGCTCATGTCAGAAAGAGACTCTGTCTTTTCTTTAAGGCTCCCACTTCCTCCCTGGATAGACTTGGTGATTCTAGGAAATACCCTAACAATCATTGTAGGCTGGTTCTCGGGTATTTGAGAACATAGTCTCTTCTCAACACTGATAGAGTTTTCATCTTGTTTGGTTGATTGTGACCTTGAAAACTTAGCTGGCATCCATGTGAGCATGTATGTGATGACCATAGCTGTGTTCTACCGCTCCAACACAGTCTGAGCCTATTTGCGAGGCATATCTTCTTGCCTAATTATGTGCCCAGATAAGTACATCATAACCATGTAGCTGATCTGAGGACAATCGGCGCCAGAGCTTCAGGAGGCTGCATTTCTCCTCTGAAAGTCTATAGCCAGTTAGCCAACTCCAATCTATCTTAACCTCCAGACCAGGTTCAATCTAGGTGACTGAACTCACTCCTTTGAGAGACTGGGTGCCTGTCTTTACCCTTCAGAAAATGTATACAGGGTGATTTTTTAATCCTATCTTTAGTGGCACATATTGGCTTAGCATGCTTAGGGGTGTTGCGTCAGCTGATAGCCTTCATATGCAGCTACCTTGGACCAGCAGATTTGGTGTTAATCCCTACCCTGGCTTAGATGACAAAATGATTCAATAGGGGTATTCTCTCATGCTTACATTTTACTGTCAATTCCATTTTTATATTTGTTCCCATCAGCATACATTTGAAGATTCAGTGTCTCAATGTATTGGTAATAGTGGACACAAGTCCGAAAAGATTATTGTACAGTCTGCATCTAAGTGTACTGAGGATCATAAACTTCATCTCCAGTCAATTTTTATCAAAAGTTGTTAATTATGTTAAACCTGTTTTATGCTCAAATTAAGTGCATTCATAATGTAGCAATTCTAATATTAAAATAATTTATTTTAAGGGTTACTATTTTACTGATGAATTTCCACCAAACAGTTATTGTTTTAAGTAGATTATGAATTGCCTAATACATTAACATCTGATGTGCTGGCTGAGTCATTTTTTTAAACATCTGAAGACTATAATCATATATTCACAAAACAAGTATGCAATTGTGAACAATTTGAATCTAATCTGTCAGCATGCGCCATATCATAACAACCAGCAATTCCTTTAGTATAAAATTCAGGACCCATTCCAGCTTTCTTATGTGTTGAGGCCTATACACTCCTCTGGGCCACAAAGATCTCCCAGATAGCTGTTTGTTAAACAGACTATCACTTTGGGGGTAACTTCACCTCCACTGTGTGCATGGACAAGGGCTAGTGATTCCTGGATATGGCTCTTTTAATATCGTCATGTGTGCTGCCCTCTCCAGTATATAAATTACTGGCCTTGAATGGCCATTAAGTTTTCATTGCTACTGATGCCTTTTTACCAGTTCCAAATGGCCTATCATGACCTTAGGCTAGACAATTTCCCAAGGAGATATCACACCTTCCAAGGAAGTTAGCCAAGGATTCTGCTTGGCTGCAATACAGACTGAAGTTTCTAAGCAGATATGCACATACCTCGAGGCTTCAGTCTTCCATCTTCACTACCTCTTCACTCATCATCCCTGTGTTCTGAAGCAGAATCATTTTGAGATGTGAATGGTTTGGTCTACCTTTCAGCTCAGGTGTCTGGACGCAGGTTTGTTTTAGTGTCAGATTCATTCTGTCTTCTTTTCCTTCTCCCATCAACAGTGATCTCCATGACTGTTTATAAAGTTGCTTTTTTCTTTGGCTAGAATAAGGACAGCTAACAAGGCAATTGGGTGCCATCTTATGGAACACTCAAACAAAGACATCCAAGGTTGCCAATCCATTCTGAAGGTTGCATTCAGTTTTTCTCTGCAGTGAGGAACAGCTGTCATACTGCCCTATAGCCATATTCTTTCTATTACGTAACCTTGTGTCTAGTAGCCATTGATATATGATACCTACCAGCTTCCTACATTTAGAAAATGGAACTGTTCCTGTGTTGTTCTAAGGGATGCTACTGAGGATTTATGGTTGGTATATTAGGCCTTTGCCAGGCAAGCTTTTGGGTAGTTCTCACTGTATTATGTTTGCATCCATTCATGGACTGTCATTTTAGGTTCAGTTTATTAGCCCTTCAAGAGTTATTTGTAGTACTAATAAACAGGAACAAAGCACCAGATGAAACAACGAAGATGCAAACAATTTATTGGGCTAATACAGAACTCCAAAAGCAACAGCAAATCCAATACGCAGTGTAACACACTTCAAACGTTTCGTCACTCCTTCATCAGACAATGCATAAAACACACATTTTTACCCATAAGTCCATTATTTAAATACAATTACTGTTTCAAATTCACCAATCATCAAGCTGAATTAATTAGTCATATCTTATATTAAACCACATAAAAAAGTGCATAAAAAAGTACAAAACAGGTTATTGAAAATGATGATGATACATGTCATATCTTAATAAAATAAATATATATATATATAATAGAATGCTTTAATAAATATTAGTTTATACATTTATAATAGATCAATAAATAAACATAAATATAATACCTAAAATCCATTTAAAATGTATTTGAAATATATTTAAAAATATGTTATAAAACAATACCACACTCTACTGGTACAAAATGGTATTGCACTACTATCCTTGTATTCATGCATGATTTGTAATGAATGTTATACTATGTTATAATTTAGCTGCTCTTAGTTTTAAAAAAATTAAAATTCACCTTTCTACCCCAAAATTTTGGTTTAGGGTATTGTATCATAGTTTTGTACTCATGTGTATCCCTGTCTATTTTATTAACTTTTCTATGTTGCACTTCAATATGCATTTTATGTTGGAAAAAGTGAAAGGATGATTAAACAAAGGATTTATGAACATTTATATGATATTAGAACATCTTGTACCAACAATTCTCTGTATAAACATACATTAGTTTGTAAAGAATCAAGTTTTGAATTTTTTGTAGTGGAGGTTGTGCCTATTGACCCTAGAGGGGGCATGTGGGAAACACTACTAGAATACAGAGAATTGTATTGGCAAATAACTTTGGAATCAAATAAACATCCGGGTATCAATGATATGGTGTCTCTGGCACCAGTTTTAAAACTAAGAGCAGCTAAATTATAACATAGTATAACATTCATTACAAATCATGCATGAATACAAGGATAGTAGTGCAATACCATTTTGTACCAGTAGAGTGTGGTATTGTTTTATAACATATTTTTAAATATATTTCAAATACATTTTAAATGGATTTTAGGTATTATATTTATGTTTATTTATTGATCTATTATAAATGTATAAACTAATATTTATTAAAGCATTCTATTATATATATATATATTTATTTTATTAAGATATGACATGTATCATCATCATTTTCAATAACCTGTTTTGTACTTTTTTATGCACTTTTTTATGTGGTTTAATATAAGATATGACTAATTAATTCAGCTTGATGATTGGTGAATTTGAAACAGTAATTGTATTTAAATAATGGACTTATGGGTAAAAATGTGTGTTTTATGCATTGTCTGATGAAGGAGTGACGAAACGTTTGAAGTGTGTTACACTGCGTATTGGATTTGCTGTTGCTTTTGGAGTTCTGTATTAGCCCAATAAATTGTTTGCATCTTCGTTGTTTCATCTGGTGCTTTGTTCCTGTTTATTAGTACTGCCAGCACCTTCCTTTGAACTCGGTTTTTTATTTGTAGTACATTATACATGGATTGCTATCTTGGCTGTCCTTATATGGTCTGGTTTTGGACTTAGAGCTGATGTTCCCTATAGCTTCTTGCTTGCCTTATGCTAAGTCCAAGTTCAGTGTTGACAGACCCCTGCTTGAACAGCTCCCTTGCCCTTAATTTTCTTACGGAACTCTTGCTAGGGTATTCAGATCCTTCACAGCTTGTCTCTCAGACATACCAGATCCCTTGATGGTTTCCTGGTCCAGTGGTACACCATGAGGGTTGCTTCCCACCTTCGCTGTCTTGCATGAGTAAGTACTGGTCTTTCGCTGGCAGACACCTTAGAGACAGCTCTGTGTCTTTGGGCACTGATGTACCAGATAGTGTTGGGATCTTCTTCACTCCCCTAACTGACTAGGTACAGCCATGCTTTGACTGGTGAGCTGTGCTCTCTTTCTTATTTATATTGTGGTCCATCTTGCAGTTAAACATTGCAATGTTTTCTGAGGAAAATCCCTGTCAAGTTACAATCCTGCAGGTTACAGGGATCAGCTGATCAAAGTCTTAGATATCTCCAGGGATACTCTGTATGCCTTGATTCTAGAACCTTATAAATCCAGTGGCTGAGGGTCCAATCCTGTTTATATCTTAACTTGATAGCGGCATAATACAGTCTGTTTTATCAGCAAAGAACAACACCAAACCAACGATTAAAGGACAAACTGTAGCAACAAAAACAGCAAGTAAGTAAAAACTCAGTTTGTCTACCGAGACTCGAGGCATAAACGTCCACAGGCCAGAAGTAGAGGTAAAAACACAGTATGTTTTGTCTCATTTTATGGGTTATAATGTCTCAACTGGATGGATGACACTTTCAGAGAGATATGCATTCATCCCTACTTGTTGTGTCTTCTCAATGACTTCCTGTTTGGAACCAAACTGGGTTTACATGGCTGAAAGACATCTTGGATGGTGGGGTATTTTTCCTCAATAGAGCTTCAAAGTGTTTTGGGGCTTTGTTTCTGGAAGGGGTTCTCCAATATGAAAGTTCACCAACTCTTCCACATGCAGCAAGAACCAGCCATCCACTTGAAATCCATGCATAAAGTGAGCTTCCTGTTTCAATAAGTGGTTGGGAATCCTTTGTTTGAGTCCTATTATTAGGGGAGGTGTCTCTACAGAACTAGAAGTGCTCCTAAATACCAGACAGGTGTACTAAATCTATACATGCTCTCCAGGTGGGTTGTTTAGGGCAATCCCCTCCAAACCCATTTCATATGAGGTTTGGTCAGGACCCTTCCTTACAGTCTTTCTTTGCCTGTTTTTTTTTTTTTTTTTTTGCTTTGTTTTCTTAGCAATTCAGAATCTGTTGATGGAGAAGTGTGCAATGGATCATGATTAGGGGGAAATGCAAAACTACCCTGGGAGAGATTTTACCCACTGGCTTCAGCATGCACAGACTGAGTTTGCCCTGTCAGAAAGGAAGATAGCAGCCTCCAAGCAGATCTAATGTCATGTAACTTCTTTTCAAATCAAAAACAGCTCTGGTGAATCTCTATTCCCAAACAAAGTCGCCAAAACATGGAATACTCTGCCTCCTGACCTCAGGCTACAACAATGCACACCCACCTTCAAAAGCTTCCACAAATCACACCTCTTCACCAACCACCTATGTAGCTGCAAAGGTCCTCTCTGAAGCCTCCCCCTACAGTAAGAAGTTAACTGATACTTCTGGGAAATACTGATACTGCGCTCTACCCAAGTTATATTTGTAGCACAACTTTATAATTCTTTTTGTTAACCTATCTGCAGCATACTTCCTTATATGTTGTTACACTTCACACTTTGTAACCTTTAATTCCACCATGTATATTACTCTTTACTCTGCAACCGTATGTATTAATCCTTATTCTGTAACTGTGTGGAGCTTTTCTCCCCAGGACTCCGCTGAAAACAGACACTAGCTGTTCAGTCAAACTATCCTGGTAAACAAATGATAAATAAATAAATCAAGAACCAGGAAGGCAACCAATGAATTGGGGAAGCACTGCATATGACTCTCTATTTCACTTGCAAAAAGCAAAAATGGTGAGGATGGTGTGAGTTACAGACTTTTATATACCGATGGAAGGCCTGCAGTTGGCCACAGCATGGGGCACAACCTTGCAGCTCCTAGTGATAAAGTACAGTTGTGTACACTTACCATAAATGTAGATGTTCGCGTGTATGCACTGTTGCAGTCATTACATTTGGGTAATCTGCTGGCAGGTTGCCCTGAGTCGGCCTGATCAACAAAGTCTTGGGTCCTGTGTCGGTTGCTATCCCTTCTTCCATGACGTCAGGTTGTCAGGGGTATAAAACATGCAGCCGACGCCATTACATCAGTTTTTCTTGCCCCAGATGTCAGGTGCCCCCCAAATGGGGAGCATAATATATAAGAAATTAAAAACACAAAAATATATACCTCCAAACAAAAGCAGAAACACCAAAAATGCTTTTAAGCATAGTAAAAGAAAGTAAAGGTTTAGTAAGAGAAAAAACAGGGGGCTGGAGGGAGGGTAACCAGGACTGCAACAATGAATACACTCGAACATCTACATTTATGGTAAGTGTACACAGCTGTACTATGTTCTTCGTGTTTCACTGTTGCAGTCATTACATTTGGGTAGATTCCCAAAGCTATGGTTGGGAGGATGGATTTATACAGCATTAGGAACAGCTATAAGGCCCTGCAAAACAGCAGTGGCAAAGCCAGCTCTGGATTTAGAGAAAATTGGTAAGTGATAATGCTTGGTGAAAGTATGAACTGAACTCCAGGTAGCAGCGTCTAGAATATCCCTGGTAGGAACACCTCTGAGAAAGGCTGTAGAAGTACATGCAGCCCTGGTGGAATGAGATCTGATCCCCTGGGGATAGGTTTGCCATGGTGATATAGCAGAAATGAGTACAGTGGATTATCAATTTAGAAATGGTTTGCTTTGAAATAGCCTTCCCCTCTGCCCCTGCAGCAAACGCTACCAGCTGTTGTTCAGATTTTCTTCGAGATTTAGTCCTGTCCAAGTAGAATCTAAGTTGTCTGTGTACATCCAATGAATGCAGAATCCGCTCCTCCTTGTTCTGTGGATTGGGAAAGAAAGTTGGCAAATGAATAGACTGATTAAGAGCCACACTGGATACCACCTTGGGCATGAAGGATGGATTGGTCCTGAGTGACACCTTGTCTGCATGAAAGATGATAAAAGGCTCCACTGCCATAAGGGCCTGTAATTCAGATATCCTTCTAGCTGAAGTGATTGCTAAAAGGAAGGCTGTTTTCCAAGAAAGAAATTTTAAGTCTGCAGTAGCAGCTGCCTCGAAAGGAGGTAGAGTGAGTTCCTCCAATACAAAGTTAAGGTCCCAGGCAGGAGATGGAGCTCTCCTGGCCGGTCTCAAGTTTTTGGCCCCTCTGAGATACTGCTTTAGCAGAGGATGAGAGAAGAGGGGGGGGTTCTGTGTTGTAATGAGCTGAAATGGAAGAGGCATGGATTTTTTTGGAAGAAAAAGACAGGCCCTTGTGAAGCATCTCAATTAAGTATTGCAAAATCTGAGGTAAATTGGGAGTTGCTGTGCTCATCCCTTCAGATTGATTCCAGCCACAGAATCTTTTCCATTTGTCAGCATAAGATTTTCTAGTACTGGGTCTTCTCTCCTCCAAAATGACATCCATCACGGGTTTGCTGAGGGATGCTAAGGGGGAATTTAAATGATTAGCCAAGCTGCAAGATTCAATGTTTGGAGCTGAGGGTGCAGAATTTGGTTCTCCTGCTGAGACAGTAAGGAAGGTGTCTGAGGCAGGTGCCATGGAGAAATTTGTGGCACACTGCGCAGGAGTGGATACCAATGCTGGTGAGGCCAGTCTGGAGCAATCAAAATCATTTTTGGTTTGTCCTGTTTGACTTTTAGTAGAACATTGGAGAGCAGAGGCAGAGGGGGAAAGGCATAGACTGATAGGTTTTTCCAGCTAAAGGACAGAGCATCCACTTTCCAGGCTTTTTTGTGAGGAGTTCTTGTGCAAAATTTGTCCAACTGGAAGTTCTGGGCTGAGGCAAAAAGATCTATGTCTGGGCTTCCCCATTTGCGTGTCAGCATGTTGAAAATCTGTGGTTCCAGTTTCCATTCGTGTGGGTCCATGAGATTTCTGCTTAGTTCGTCTGCCAGAATATTCAGTTTTCCTGGCAGGAATTGAGCTTGTTGTTGTACTTGGTAGCTCAAGGCCATGTTCCACAATGCCATAGCTAATCTGCAGAGGGGGTAGGAATATGTACCCCCCCTGCTTGTTTATGTACCACATAACCGTGGTGTTGTCCGTCTTTACCATCAGTTGTCCTGGATGAAGGTAGTCCTTGAAGGCTGTCAGAGCATTCTGTACAGCTAGCATTTCTTTTTGATTGATATGAAGGTGCATTTGATTTGGGCTCCATTTGCCCTGAATGCACGTCCCTGCCAGATGAGCCCCCCATGCATAGTCTGATGCGTCTGTAGTTAGGGTTTGGGCGGCAGGGGATGGTATGAATGGCAGTCCCTTGTTTTGGTGGCAGGCCTCTGCTCACCATAGGAACTCTAGGTGCAGGCAAGGTATGATAAGAATCATTGTTTCCAGGCTGTGACAATGTTGATTCCATAAACCTTTTAAGTACAGTCTTGCATATGGAATTAGAAGAATGCAGGAGGCCATGAACCCCAAGGTTTGCAGTATTTGTCTTGCAGATAACAGGGTTTCTGTGGCCGCCTATTTGAAGTAAGTCACCAAATGAATTTGCTTTTCTGGCATAAGGAAAGCCATCTGGGCAGTTGTATTCAAGCTTGCACCCACGAATGTAATTTTTTGAGAGGGTACCAGTTGTGATTTCTTTTCATTTATGGTGTACCCTAGACAATTTAGAACCCTTTTTACAAACGCCAGATGTTTTAGAAGAATGGCCTGGCTTTCTGCCTGAATTAGACAATCGTCCAGGTATGGATATATTTGAATATTTCTTTGCCTGCTAAATGCAATTACTGGAGCCAGGCACTTTGTGAATACCCTGGGCGCAGTAGACAAGCCAAAGGGCAGTGCAGAGAACTGATAATGCAAGTAGCCTGCTTTGAAACGTAGGTATCTTCTGCAAGATTCCCTGATTGGGGTATGCAGGTACGCCTTTTTTAAATCTAGAGTTGCCAACCAGGCATCCTTGCCTAGCATAGGAAGTAACTGGTGAAGAGTCAGCATCTTGAATTTTGGAATGTCCAGAAAGGTGTTTAGAGTAGAGAGGTCCAGAATTGGACGCCATGATTTGTCTTTTCTAGGTACCAGGAATAGTCTGAAATAGAAACCTTGCCCCTTTTCCTCTTCTGGTACTAGTTGAATAGCCCCCATGTTTAGGAGGGAAAGAACTTGTTTCTGAGAATCTTCCCACTGATTTGGGGGCACGTCTGGCCACCCGTTTGGAGCTGGCAACGTGTGGAAATGAAATCTGTATCCCTGGGACACTATATTTAAAACCCATTTGTCCTGGGTTATAAGTTGCCAGTTTTTTTGCATGAAGAGCCAGTTTTCCCTCCAGAGGGGCGGCTAAGAGGTAAGTGCTTGGTAATTTTAAAGGAAAGTCATTGAGACTGTTTACCATAGGGTGGTGTCTTGTTATTTCCAGATTTGGAAGTGGAATCACCCCATTGCTTAGTTCTGAAAGTCCCTTGGAACTGAAACCTGGTGCTTTTGGAATGTATGGGTTTGGCTGGAGTGACTCTGGAAGGAGCTGGAAAGAACTGGTTTTTAGTAGGCCAGTGCCTACTAAATCTTGGAGGTTGTACTTCTAAGAAATCTTTCACAGTTTGCATAGATTTAGCTTTATCTTCCATCTTTTTTAGAACTTCTTCAGCCTTATTGCCAAACAGACGGTCCTGCTGCAAAGGAGCATCCAACAGCTTTGCTTTAAGATGATCAGGCAGAGATTGCTCCTTAAGCCAAGCATGCCTTCTAAGCACAGACCCAGTAACAGCAGCCCTGCAAGAGGCCTCCAAAGAATCAAAACCACATTGCAAAGTATGCTTTCCAACTTGTTCAGCTGAATGTAACAAATCCTGCAAATCCTTATTTTCCACACAGTCAAAAATCCACATCATTTTCTGTTTAAGCAGTCCCATGATATGCTGTTATTTTAGCATATGGAATTGACAGTTTAAAGCCCTGATTGCCAAGGTTGCAGAAGTATAAACCTTTTTACCCCATCTATCCAGCGCCCTGGAGTCTCTATCAGAAGGGGTAGGATTTTTAGCAGTAGAAGCCTTAATGCCCTTGGGCCCCTGAGAAATGGTTTCAGGGTCCGCAACAGGATTTTTGAAAAGGAATTTGTGGAACTCAGGAACCCTGTAATATCTGTTTGATTTATTGGGGCCGGAGGCAGGGAATCAAGGGCCATACTGGATTCCAAAAACACATCATCAACAATGTCTAGAACAGGAGGTATATCCAAAGGCCTATGCTGGGGAAGAAAAAGGAAATCCCTAAGCCTCTTTTTGGATTCAGAAAACTCCTGACTTTCCCAATGGAAATGCTCCCTTAAGGTATGTAAAGTTTCCCCAAAAGAAAAATCCTCAGGGGGAGAAGCAGAGGGAATGGAATCCTCTGCATCAGAGTCCTCATAAGTAGGTATGGACAAATCCAGGTCATTAGAAGAGTCAGAAGAAAAGAGTCCTGTTCAGAAGATTCATAGTCAAGTTCAGCACTAGGCCTCTTAGAAGGGGGGGGGGGGGGTTGACTACCCCTGATTAGAGTAATGAAATTTTCAGCCATTTTGATCATTTGTTTTTTAGGCATAGGGGCCAGAACATGTGGCCTGGGCGTTGGTTTTTTAGACACAGATCAAGGTTTAGGCCTTAGTATTGAAGGTGGAGTCGGTTTAATATGCAAGTCTATAGGCCTGAATACACCCTCAGAAGCCAGTGCCTGCACAGCGGCTCCGGACCCATCCAAGGTAGAGACATCCGCGGGTTCCATAGGTGAAGCATCTCGCGGGATACCGGACTCCGAATGGGTCTCAGTAGAGGCCTGCGAATCAGAAATAGCGGGTATCAGGGACTGCGAAAATGCCTCACTGAGTACCGGCGAACTGGCGATTGGCTTAGGAGAAGCATTGTTGGCAGTTTTGGACCTCAACGGCCTGTCTCTGTCTTTTTCTTTGCATTTTTCGGTATTCTGGTAGTCGGATGGCTAACCAACGTTATTTCTGGATAATTAAACCGAGAACCAAAATATTTAGAAGCAAAAATATACCGACGACGGATAGTGCACTGATTAAATAAAGCACAAAACCGACAGAAAGGTACGTCGTGGTCAGGGCCTAGGCAAGGAATACAGTACAAATGAAAATCCTTATGAGGTATTTGCTTCCCACAAGTAATACAATTATTAACTTTTACTGACATCGGTAAGGAGCAAGAAAAAGTTTCCCCAATGGGGTACTTAGCTTTTAGTTGAAGACTTTGGTTCTGAAACTCGAAAATGAAAATTTCAGGAGTCGGCCAACCGGCACTTGCGAACTGCTTCTGCTTCGGGCACCACGCGGCAAGAAAGACTGATGTAATGGCGTCGGCTGCATGTTTTATACCCCTGATGACCTGAAGTCATGGAAGAAGGGACAGCAACCGACGCAGGACCCAAGACTTTGTTAATCAGGCCAACTGAGGGCAACCTGCCAGCAGATTACCCAAATGTAATGACTGCAACAGTAAAACACGAAGAACATCTAACTAGTCTACAGATCTAGACAGAAAACTGACATCTATTTTTTGCTAGTCATATTTATAATTCAAATACACTGCAGCAGTTAAACACTAACCATAGATTTAATGAGTATGTGTACGAGAAGGGTTGTTGCTTCTTTGCACATGCTTCTCCAGGTCAACAGAAAAATCTGCAGATTTCAGTTAACTGCCAACAAATGTAACTGTACATAACAGCCCAGTTAAAAAAATCATCATAAAACAGATTTAAAGTGAATAAAGGATCTAGTTTGTTTTCCAAATCTGACCTACCTTAGGTCTCCTAATTCCTTTTTTCAGTCCTGGTTTTCTGAGTGTAGACTTTTTAGGCCCTGAAGGTCCCTTAATTCTCGGGGCTGTAGTTGGAGTAATGATAGCTTCAAGTTTTCCTTTCGAACCCCGCTTTTTGGACAGTAGTTCAGGATGAATGTTTGGCAAAACACCACCACTAGCTATAGTGACACCTTTTAGAAGCTAAATGAAAAAATAAAATAGCTTTTCAGAAGACCACATTCTGAGGAGTCAGGGACTTCAACACAACTGTATCGTGAGCATACTAGCAATGTACTGAAACATCCAAAACACTGACATGTTTTTTTTAAATGGAGCATTAAAAAATTCTGCTAATACATTTAAGTTTCCTACACTCCTATCCAGTGCCAGAACATAAAAAAGAATATGTAATGGCCATAGGTCAGTTCACAGAAAGGCAGATCTCTGAATATAAACAAATCACCACCTCCAAAAAACATCAAAAAAACAAAGAACCAAATAAAAAATCAGTGAGATGCAAGTAACTTAACAAACTAAATTTACACCCACAACACTCCCACACACCCACACGCGCGCGCACACACACACACACACACACACACACACACACACACACACACACACACACACACACACACACACACACACACACACACAATGCCTTACATAAAGGATTCAGATAATCGTGAACAAACTCAGGGGACAACAGATGCTGAGGTCTCCCATAATACTGTTTTCTAATTAATCAAGTAAGACTTTCTAACTGAAGGCCATCTGATACATTTTCAAGATCTGAATCACTTCTTCAAAGAATGTAAAAACTGTCTGAAATAAAATTCCAAGCATGAAAGTTGATGGCCTTGAGGACTAAAATTCATTCTGACTTGTTTGCTGTGACAAAACTGATTTAAAAAGAGGTGGTAAAACATAACATGTACAGTATGTGGCTGAGAGTAAAGGTATTACAACTTTGTGAATTAAAGGCTGTCTTGACAAGCCAACAGAATCACCTTGGGAGTTCCCTAGAAAGAAGTTATGCAAATGAAACTCTTTCTTACCACTATTCATGAGTATGGTGTCAACAACTGTTTAATGAGTCTGACAAACAGCTTTGCTTGCTTAGATGGTAAACTTCAGCAGTGTTAAGCTGTGATCCACTGCCCATTTTAAATGCCTCTCTATGCAACAGTAAGCAGGCTACTTTCTGGCTAGTTATATGACCATATGTCTCAAAAATACAAAAATCAATTGGAATTAATCTGTGAATATTCCTAATTTTTGCTCAATGGAAACAACAGAAATTGGGCATCTCTTGTAAAGATAGTGAAAAGCAGGGTACACTGTCTTTTCTAGCAAGGTTTCTTTCTTATGTCTGCCTCGGATTTATGAGTGCATACACACACACGCACACACACACACACACACACACACACACACACACACACACACACACACACACACACACACACACACACACACACACACACACACACACACACACACACACACACACACACACACACACACAAAAAACACTAGTCAAGCAAAGCAAAGCACTAGAAACTAACAAACTAAAGTGGAAACAATTTAAAATAAACAATGAAAACACTTCCAAAAATGTTAAATCCATATGTGCAAGTAAAGTAGTGCAACCATTCCCAATGTTGAGTGAAGTAATACTGGGACAAAATCATACAATCTTTTACAGTCCCAAAATAGTTAACACAGACACTTTATCCCAAAACTTCAAATTTCTTCCCCCAATTCATTAGACAAATAGATGGACTCTAACCAAGTCACACACATAGAAAAGCACTAATCCAAGGGTAAACACAAGAACAAAACCAGCAAACACTACAACAAAAAATGAAAAGCTTTACAGCTAAGGGCTCTGCCCCAGTGGCACTGGGCCAGTGCAACCACAGAATGGAGGACATAACCAATACATACCCTTCCAACTGGGTGCAAAACAGTACAGTTGCACAAGATTCACTTACCAGTAATAGTAGATGCTTGTAGAACACACAGATTTGCTGGCATATTGGTTGTAGTGCTGTAATACCCTCTCTCTGGCAGTCTTTCAAAGCTTTAGTCTCCCTCTGCATGACTGTGGTTCATAGGATCATAGGGAGTTTACTAGGCTATCGACTCGGAGGTCATTTAAAGCCTAGCCATTTCATCCCAATGTAATACCATAGATACACTACTCAATACCCAGGACTGCATTTAGTAATGACTGCCCATGCCCAGGAGGATTTAGGGTGCTATCTCCGGTAAGAATTTACAGTGATCCATCCACTTGTCCAGGTTCCTTTTGAACAGTGTCACAGAGGTGCTCTGTTTCACATGAATTGGTAGCCTATTCCAAAGATGCGGCAGTCACTGGGACACAAATCTGTCCTTTCAGAATGTCCTATTTAAGTAGCAGATCATATTTAGGCCCCTGGAACAGGAACCTCTAGCTAGTCCTGTTTGATTTACAGATGTGCAGCAAGTTCATTACGTTTGGGTCCGAGATTGCACTGTAAGCCAGGCATAACTCTCCTCTAAGAAGTCTATACAATACAGAGTATAGTGACAGGGACTTTAGATGGTCTGAGTAAGGCACATGCTGGAATCCCTCGATCTTCTTTGTTAGAAACCCCTGAGGTCTCTCTAATTGCAGCATGTGCTTTGTATGGTACATGCCAAATGTAGTGTTACACTCAATTATGGGTTTGATTAGGGCTAAGTACAGAGGGTTATACCCTCCTTTGCTCTCGAGGCAATCCCTTTACTAATTGGCTAGGCTTAAAATGGCTCGCAAGGGCAGTTAGCTTAGTACTAACCTATGAACCTATGAACCTAATCGAGTGTATTATGTAGAAAGCCTTCCTTACTACAGTAGACACATGGTGGTCAAAGTTAAGGTCACAATCAACTTGTGATCCCAGATCCCTTACCACTTTGCAGGTACTTAGGGTATTGTTTTTGATTTGATAGTGTGAAGGGACATTGTTTCTGCTGAAGGGAATGATGATGCATTTCTTTGCATTCGGTTTGAGACTGTGACTAAGACACCAGTCGTTGGTCTCTATAAGACCCTCCTGGAGTACACTGACATCATCTGGGGATTCAATAATAGCAACTAGTTTGCAATTGTCCACAAAGTTGGTCAGTCACAACCCCTTAGTTTTGACCTGAACTTCTAAGAAGTATATACCAAACAGTAGGGGAACTTGTGGCACCCCACTGGTGACAGGTCTGTTGGATGATGTGGAGTCACCCAGTTTGATAGTGTGCATACGGTGTGAAGAACCACTCAGCTGCTAGAGCAGTATAGTTCTTCAAAGCCACTAAAAGCAGCTCTCAATTTTTTCCTAGGGCCCAAAACAGCAGAAAGAAAATGCAAGATTTGTGAACACCTACTGTTCCAAATCAAAGACAACACAAACACACACACAAACACACACACAAACACACACACACACACACACACACACACACACACACACACACACACACACACACACACACACACACACACACACACACACACTCACACACACACACACACACACACACACACACACACACACACACACACACACCCAAAACACATGCATGCGCTCTCTCACACACACACACACACACACACACACACACACACACACACACACACACACACACACACACGCTGTTAAACAAAAGACAACAACAACTACCATCCACAAACTATATAAGTCCAACTAAAGGGGGATGGTAGGAGGGTACTGCCAGTAAGACAGTGTGTTTTATGAAAATCTACTGTTACATGTAAGTGGAATTTACACAACTGTGCCATGTTCAACAAACACACTGCCTTACTGGCATACAGGTAGATTCACAAAGCTTACTCAACTTGGGAGGAGGAAGGATACGGGTCCAGAAAACCTTGGAGAATGGTGCTAACAAAGCCTGCTCTGGATTTTAAAAAAGGCATCCAGATTGTAGTGCTTTGTAAAGGCAAGGACAGAGGACCAAGTTGCTACCACTAGAATACTTCTAGAATCCACGCCTTTCCAAAATGCTACCAAAGAGGAAAAGGCCCTACTGGATTTTCCCTTTACCTTGACTGGATTCACCTCGCTATGGAGGTGTAAGAAAAAATACAATCAGAGAAAAAACAAATTGCAATGGATTGCTTAGAGAGAGGCTGGCCTTTCTATGCCCTGCAGAAGGAAGTAAAAAAAAAAAAAAGCCTTTCGGCCTTCCTAAAGGGCTCTGTCCTATCAGGGTAGGATCTGAGCTGTCAATGCACATCCAAGGTAGAAAGAATCATCATTCTTTAATTCTAGGGTTGTGACAAAACCCAGGAAGAAAAATATGCTTGATGAGGACAAATTTTTAAACCACCCTCAGCATAAAAAACAGGATTTGTGAGTACTACCACCCTAACCCTGTGTAAATCAGGAAAGGTTGTCCCACCATGACAGCTGCAGCTTAGAAACTAGCAGCAAGTCCTCACAGTTTTAAAATTCATTTATGATGCATCTTTCTGTAAGTAGGCTATGCCTTCTTCCCTTACCCCTCTTATACAGCACTTGTCTCTGCGTTTTCTGCTTATAAACATCACAAATCCTGAGCCACTCAGAGTAAGGGCAAAAACAGCTTTTAAAAATGTTGACTTCTGAAATTATAAAAAGTTGCAATTTTACTCCTTGTAATTTTGAGGGATGAGCAGCAATTAAAAATATCACTCTAAAAGGATAAACTTAACTGTAACCACTTACCTGGCACACATTTCATGGATATGTCATAGATGAAGCAGCATGCTCCCTCTTTCACTGATGTGGATGAATAAGTCTCTACTCCAGTAGCTGCCAGTATCATGTCAGAAGACTTCATTAACAGCATACACAGGCAGGAAATACGGCTTAACCACCTTTAGTGATTTTCCAGAATTTCTGTGTACTACATGACACGCTAATGACTGCAGATACCTCATTAGCATTAAAGCTCTATGCCCCATATTGTATATCCTCATCTTTTAAATGGTCCGCCTTTGGTCAACTGGTGCCCTAGGCAAAAGGGCTCCACAGCACCCCCCCCCACACACACACACCACACCACGTGTTGCCCCCATCCTGGTCTACCTACCTCATCCAAATTACTTTTTTTTCATTTTTCTCACAGTTTGTCTTAATCTTCAGTTTTTCCTATATTCGTTCAACATGTTTTAAAGAAACCATTTCTTTACTACAAAAATAAATAAATAAATAAACAAATAAATACTGGAAAAGTGCCCCCACTAGTGTGGTGCCTTAGGCGGCCGCCTAGTTAGTCTATGCCTAAGGCCGGCTATGCTTTAAGTTATGAAATTTTGTCTCTACTCTGTATGTATGAGGCACCATGCACTACATTACACTGATTAAAAAAAGTAGACTTTAGCAGTAACTAAGCACACTGCACACTACTTACATAAAATTAAACTCTAAACATCTTGAAAACATTTTGATAAAATAACTTTTAAGTCCTTAGAATCATGTTTAACTCTGAAGCTGTCAAACTATGTCTGGTTTCCTCAAGGAACTAACATATATGGAGAACTTAATAAGCCTACTTACTTCCACCGATTTCAAAGCTTCTTTTTTGGCAGAGTTCTTGCACACTACATTTGGAGCCATGATTTCAGAAGTGTTTTTCTGCAGATCTATCTGTTTTCTTGCAATACATTTCCACTAGCTATTAATCTTAGAACTTTGATTTTAAAGATTATGATTTCTTTCTATGCAGTTTAGCATCTTCTCCAAGAGAAATATTCAGAATGCTGGTTCAGCTGCTGTATCAACTACTTTGGCTTCAGGCTGTAAACTTTCTCATGATTTTTAAATTTTTGTTTTGCCTACATCCTGTAAGTCCAGTAGTCTTTTCCATTTCCTGTTACAGAAGAATTTCTGTATCTACTGATTTATTTCCAACATTTCTTTTACTTTCTGTTGATATTCAGGAATCAGCAATACATTTAAAGTAGGTACTCTGCCTTTCAACCTTCGGCCCACTAATAAATGAGATTGTAATAAACTGGGTCCCTACAATGCAATATCCCTACATTCCAAAGACAACCTTTGCTACAGTTATTTCTCATGACAGTCTTCACTATTTGGATCGACTTATCCAGTGGACTGAGGATTGATTGGAGTGGATGCCACACACACGAATTCACACTCATTCACATATCTTCAGATTAAGACTTGTACCCACCTTGATAATGCAAAATTTAAGGTTAAAATCTCACTACAGTTGATTATATTAATTAGATTATCTCACAGAATTTGGAATAATAAAGCACACATATGACATATGCAGTTTTACTGAAGTGGAACAGTTATCTCTGACATATTAGAAATAAACATTGCAAGACATCACATCACTTATAGAAATCTCTGTAAAGCCTGTTTATCTTCTGGCCTTGACATCTGCACTGTTGTAAGGACTTTTTCTGTCTCAGGTTTTAAACCCTGTCACGGTCAGAGTATGACAAGTATACTTCATTTTTCACTCTGAATCTAATAAATGAAAACAAGCTTGACAATAACTACATTTTTTCTAAATGCTGCTAGTTTGTCTTTTTCCTCTTCATGACAACTAAAACAATTATATATCTTAATGACTTTTTCCCTAACAACATGCAGGATTGCAGCATCTTGAAAACTTTTCAGATTTTCCAGAAAATCCAGTTGCAGTAAGAATTAAATTTCTGGATCCGTAGTTTCCAGTTTTCAGGTAGATTTCCTTGTACTGAAAGAACTTTGGTGAGTTCAATTGCAACTTAAATCCATTATGATTTTTACTTCTGTAATTTCAGGCACAAAAACTCTTGACAACAAATCTATTTCTTCACTTCTGCAGTTAAGTTTGGCAGACATGTCACTATTCTCTGATACCATATCATATCAGAGCACTCTAAATAACACACAGGAAATGTGGTCTAACCTCTGTGAGATCTATTCGCACTTCTCTAGAACTTCTGTAAATTGCATGTAATCCTAGCTCATTGCAATTAAAGCTATTTACCTTATATTTTCAAGCTGATGACATGAGCTTCCTCAGATTACTGGATCTTGGTAAGTCAACTGAAAAAAAATGTTAAGAAGGCACACCAGGCAAAAAAAGTCCAGTTGTGAAACTTCTAAACATTTTTTGTGTAAATATTTCTACATACCAGATACAGGGGTGTGTGACCATATGACATATTACAATCATTTCTGTTGTCACTGTATTTTGGGACAGGGAGAACCCATTGCTCAAATGACAGCAACTTTCTTCTTTCAGTCATCTTGCCAAATGCTTGGCATACTTCTCAAACATCAAATTTCAGATGGAGCTCAGCCAAATAGCCTAGATCTTATATTAACTGGTCTAGGACTCACTATCATAGGCATTTACTCTGGCAAGGGACCAAATGAAGGCTCCATAATTTTTACACTTTTAATATATATATATATTTGTTAACCCAGTAAGACCACTGGACGCAAATGTCCCTTTTCAGGGGTGACCAAGGAGCACTGTCTGTTGAGGTGATTGGCAGTCACACAGTAGGCAAACAGAAGAGGAAGGAATCAAACACTATGCCCTGAACTACAGGAAGCAGCTTGTTAACAGCTCACAGACTTAAACTTCTGCACTAACTGGCTGAAGTATGAAGGAGATTCCCCTATATTTCATTTTTTTCTTTAGTCTTAAAAGACTTTTCTTTAGTTAAGTATTTAGTACTTTTGACACTTTTTATTGCTTGAGACAATTATACTTCTTTGTTTGTCTTTACTATACAACAATATATACATAACAGAGTTACTTCATTTTTCTTAAACATCCATTTCCTCTTAATCAAATGTCTATCTAAACACCATCTTGCTAGCTATTAAACCAATAAATATTTATAATAGCTGCACATTCTCCATAAATATATTTATTAAAGATGAAACATGAAATCCATCATTCATTCATTTGATGTAGTGCCATTGTTATTTATTTCTTTCATACTAAAAGAAGAAATATAAAGAGTAACAGCTAACAGCCTCTAAGGTTCTAAAAGCAAACTTTTGCTCCTCTTGCCTATTTTTGTTGAAAACTGCATAATGTACCTAATATATATACTCCAAGTCTCTCCTAAACAAACTAAAAAGAATTAGCAAGCTAAAAAATTACTAGGTGAAATCCACTATCAACAACAGCATTTGTTACCAATTAATAGCACAACATAACACAGCATGGGAATTATTTGCAAAATGCTAGGTTAATGTAAAGAAAAGTTCGCAATTAATGCTGACAAAGACCAGATCTGAGGGAAATGTATTTATTTATTTATTTATTTATTTATTTATATTTGTTGACCGGGAGTGTCCGACTGGAAGTAGGTCCATTTTCAGCGGAGGCCTGGGGAGAAAAGCTCCACAGTTAAAATAAACAGACAGTAGTTACATTGGATTACATAGCGATTAATAATTTACATAGCAATTACTTACAACATATTTACAGATGAAGAACATCGTACATCAGTAGACAACTAGAATCTTTATCTGTAAAGTACATAACAGACAATAACGAATGTTACAAGAAGAAGAAGTTCCTGCTGTATAATAAGTACTGGCTTATGAGCATCTGAGCTTGCTATAATCAAGGTAGTTAGTGGAGTGGAAAGAAAGGTAGTGGTTGGATGGGGTGGGTGATATTAGAGTGGGAGTTGCAAGGGCATAGCCAGCATGTTTTTAGATGCGCTTTTAGTAAAGTTTTGAAGTGGGTGCATGATGGTACGGAGGTAATTGTGGGTGGGAGGGAGTACCATAATTTGGCTATGGTGCAAAAGAATAGTGCTTCACCAGCAGAGTTATTGGCTTTAGTGATCTGCAAGTGATTTTTGTTGCTGGATCTTGGTGGTCTGGTGGTGCAATAGGGTTGGAGTAGATTCTGGAGGGATGGGACATTTAGTGGATGGTTTACTAGTTTGTGGGCGAGTGAAATGAAAGACTTGTACATAAAAGCTGACCAAATATTTACTTCTGGCAACAAAAAATAAATCAGAAGGCAAGGCAAAGTGCTAACTTTTATAGTTAGTGTCTTCTAATCGTTACAGCATGAAACTGCAATCATTTGCCTTATATTGGGTTGCAAGAATGATGGCTGCCTGCAGCTATTTCTGCTCCATTTTATGGATTTCTCTAACAATGATCCTTATTTTAAATATCTGTCAATTACTAAATAGTGAAAGATCACAGCAAAGCAGCCAAACAATGTAAGAGAATAGAAAGGCAGCACTGTTTATACAGAATATACTCATTTGTATGAGTAAGTTAAGGCCACAGAAGAAAACATTATTTGTACTTGATCTCTGTACTGTACTTGATCTCTAATTTACACTTGTCCCCAGACACAAAGTGGTGTCCAGCTGGCATAATGGTTAAGGTTGTCTCCCATCTACAAGGTACAAGGTTCAATCCTGTCCACCGGTCAGTGCCTATATGGAGTTTTTATAATCTCTCTGTGTGGTTTCTCTCACCTCTCAAAACATGCTGGGTGTGAGAACAGTCAGGAAGGTTTCCAAGATATCTGTGCATTGATCAACAGCTTAATTTCAGCTCTCCCAGTAAGAAAAAGGAAAATGAGAAATAAGAGCCAGTGATATTGCCATCTCAAGTAAAATTTAGTTACAGGCTAGTAAATATACTGCTTGGATGCCAGCAAAGAAGAAATTTAGCAAACCTGAAAGAAAATCAACCGGAAAAGGTGAACAGAAAATACTGGCTGGGAAGAATCCTGCAGCTGCTCAGCAAAAAGCAGTTCAAACTTCGGCTCTGAAACAATATATGGCTTCCAGTAATTTAGAGGAAAAAATAAATCAAATATAGGTACTTTAATCAGAGGTGATTAAAGTAAAGGAAACACTGAAGGAGTATATCAACTCAGATAACAAAAGGCTAGAAAAATAGAAGAAGCTTTAACTAGCTATTCAGCTGAACTGATAGAAAAGCAAAAAAAAAAAAAAAAAAAAAAACGGTTGAAATGAAGAAAAGGCTGACTGTGTGAGAGACTTGACAAAAGTTGTTTCATAAAATGGCAGCATGAGAATTTAAAGAGCATAGAGAAAATCTGAGATGTTCTGCTGTGCCACAGAAACTGAAAGGAACAGATTGTATTAATTTTATGAAATCACAAATAAGCTGCTGGGCAGGTATTCCACAGCAGGATCTGTTAACTGAAAGGGCACAGTGATCATATGCAGCAAATCTGGTAAGCAGTCAAGACCTGAATTAGTAAAATTGCAATAATGTCAGCAGAAAAAGTTGATCCTAACAAAACTGTGGAAGAAGGAAAAGTTATAAAAATTAGAGACAGCAGAGTGCTTCTGCAAAGTGATTACTCACTGCACACAAGGCAGAAAAGTAAATCTATCCCTGCAATCAGGGAATGTCAAGTAGCAGGTGTGAGATTCAAGCTGCTGTATTCAGCTGTCTTCAGAATATCTTTTCTCTGGAAGATCAATTTCATTTTTTTCTTCTGTATTCATTTTTTTAAACACCTTCATTTATTTAATTATCACTTGTGGCATAATCAAATTTACATATATTTAAATATTTAAAAGCAAACTGTATTAACAAGTTCACATTTACAAACATTATCCTTCACATATACTGCCATATATCATATAACCTAAGCAACATTAAATAAATTATTCAATTCCTGACCCCTTTTTTTTTAAACAAGAAACATCTTTATTAAACCATCATTTACAACATTGGCAATCATACATTTATATAAATGAAAACAATTCACATCGACACACTCCTTATTGCAAGCATTTTACATCACAAACCATAATGACACACTCCTAGTTGCAAACATTATACATTACTTACAATCTACCTAGTCAGTTAAACATTACATAGCTCATTTAAGTCCTGCCTTCTCTTAAACCTCATTCCTCCCCTGTATGCATTGTTCTCCCAATTCCCATTTTTTCCTATGTAGTTTGCACCTATCCTTTTCTAAAGATATCAGTTTCAGTTGTTTTATCTCTGTTACTATATTCACTACTTCTAGCATAGTTGGTTTAGATTTTGATTTCCGTTTTCTAGTAATTGCTTTTTTGGCAGCCACTATAATTATACACAGCAAGGCCTTACCATGTTTAAGCAATTCCAATTCTGTATCATATCTCAGAAAAATCTTCTCCCTCATCAGACCAATCTGCACACCCAGCATCTCTGACAGTACATCCCACAGGGAATCCTAAAAGTCCACCAACTCACCACACTCCCAGAAAATATGTTCCCAATTATCTCTTTCTTCCCCATCACACCTCCAACATTTGCTGTCTACCTGGGGAAAAACTCTCTAGAGTCTACCTGAGGTATAAAAATATCAATGTAAACATTTCCAAGCAAAAATCTTAAATCTTCTAGATTGTGTTGCATATTTGGGAGACAAACATATATACTCCCATTGTTTCTTTGTGGATTGCTTATCCAGTCTCTCTTCCCAATCCTTTCTAACCTCCTCTGATTGATTCTTATAGTTATCATGTAATATTTTATATGCTCTACTAATTACTCCTTTTTAATGGCAGCTTCTGTTCTGGACTCTACTAAAAACTCTTAATACTGCTGGTCTTTTGTTTAGAACCCCCTTATTTCTTTCTCATTGCCTATACTCTGATATCAACCCTTAATGTGGAAGGCAATATCTAATCCACAGTCCAAATAAATTCTTTGCATCTTCCCATTCTATCATCTTTTCCTCTCTAGTTATTTGCTCCTAATACCTTGGTTCCTTTGCCAGTTTTCTCAAATCAATTTCAGCCCCCTCTTCCCTATTGTCTATATCCCTAACTGCAGTCATCCTTACTGACAGAATCTCCTTTCTCCACTCCTGTGTTGGCTTAGTTCTTAGAATACTTTCTGCTACTTTATATATATAATATTTTGTATGATTATTGTTATTCTACGTAAAGGCCTACATCCAAAATCTTAGTCTCTCCTTGTTTCTTGAGCTTCCCCCCATTTCATCATCATCCCTTTCCACTTTGAATTATAGTTTTCTGCTTGTGCTCTGCCCTTACTTATGTGATGAGCAATATAAAATGCCCTTCTTTCCATTTTGGAGAAATGGTGATCGAAGTTAAGGTTGCTGTCGACCTGTGTGCCCAGATCTCTCACCAGTGACTGTGTCCTTAGGGTATTGCTACTGATGTGGTAGTTTGCAGGAACATCACCCTTGCTGAAGGGTATGATAATGCATATTTTTACATTAAGATTAAGACCATGACTTTGGCACCAGTCATTAGTCTGTGTAAGACCTTCTTGCAGGATGCTGAATTTGCTAGGGGTTTCATTGATTACTCCCAGTTTGCAGTCATCAGCAAACTTTGGCAACCACAGTCCTTTAGTTTTAGCCTGTACGTAAGAGAAGTAGATTCTGAACAGTTGTGGTCCCAGAACCAATCCCTGTGGAACACCACTGGTTGCAGGTCTGCTGGAGGAGGTGAAGTCCCCTGTTTTGACCATATGAGTTCTATTAGTGAGCCAGTTTGCAACCCACCTGACAATATGTGGGTTGATACCATGCTGGGTGAGTTTATCAATGATGCCCGAGTGGGGTAATGGCCTTGGCTAAGTCTAGATAGCCCATATGCACAGATATGCCCTCATCTAGGGCTTTGGTGACTGTCTCAAAGAAGTCCACCAAGTTTAACAGGCATGATCTCCCCTTGACAAACCCAAACTGGTTGGGGTCAAGCATTTGGAGATTTCCTATATCTTTGTTAAGAAGGTCCATAATGATCGTTCCACAGCTTTGCAGATAAGGCTGGTCAGGATAATGGGTCTCTAGTTCCAGGGGTCTGTAGCTGCACCCCTTTGTGCAAAGGGATGATGGTAGCTGTTTTCCATTCTGCTGGGATGAAGCCAATGCTTAGGCTGTGACTGAAAAGTGTGCCCAATGGTGATGCTAATTATTGCTTTAACCCGTGTAGAATAAAGCACAGAATGTTGTCTGGTCCCACAGAGGCTGTATTTTTGGCCTTGGATAGGCATTTAAGACCTCCTCCTCAGAGATACTAGGTGGTGGACAGGTGTTAGGAATGCTTTGGGGTATATGCGGCGGGAACAGGGGAGTGAAGTTTTCATTGAACCTGTCAGCTAGCAGGTTTGCTATATCCAGTGGTTCTGTATATGTAGTACCATTAACTACGAGTTCAGGGCAGATCTGGGCCTTACCTTTGAAGTTACAGATGCAACTAAAAAACGTCTTGTGTTTATCCTTAGTTAGGGAAGATAATCTGGATTTGTAGTTAGCTTTGGAGGACTTCATTAGGAGCCTTATTTGCTTGCTTAAGCTGAGGAGGGAGTGCTTCCAGTTTTGAGACCATTACTTCCGAATCTTAGACAGCAATTTCTTTCTCCTATTGTATAGCCTATTAATGGCAACTGTCCACCAGGTAGGTTTGGTTTTCCTTGAAGATCTTGCTTTAGTTCTATCAGGTACTGCAGAGTCAATACAAGTGTACAGGTCCTCATATAAAGCATTGGTGTACAAATCAGCATAGGTGTCTGTTCCATCAGTGGGGAGAGGGGCTATGAAGCTATTTCCACTGTCAAGTAAGAGGTTCAAATTGGTGTTGGGGAAGTTTTTCACTCTAGCTGTTGCTACAGGGAGGGGGGGTCTTGTGTTATAGTTACTTCTAGCAAGACTGATTTGTGGTCAGATCTCATCAGGAATGACCACATACTGGGAGTGGTGTAGCAGTTCCCCCATGTTGGTAAGGACCAGATCCAGGATATTTGTGCCCCTTGCAGGTGTGTCAACCAGCTCGTCCATGGAACTGGAGTTAATGAAGTCCAGGAACCTTTGAGCAAGTGAGTTATAATACATAAAATTTACCTAGTCAATGGATGGGTAATTAAAGTCACCCAAAACCAGGGTGTCTGGTTGTATCTTGATTGATGCAAACAAGTCGATCTAAGTAGGCTGAGTGGAAGTCCTGATTCATGGAAGGGGGGGGGTCCTATAGCTGGCAATGACCTGAAGAGGAGTGTTACCTACAGTCAATTTCACCTGAAGTAATTCAAGGGAATCTTGCTGTTTTACCAATACAGAGGTGTATTTATCTTCAATGAATATTGATACACCACCCCCTTTAGTTCTCACACCTTCAGTTTGTGGTCTGACCATGTGGGAGGAAATGTAACCTGGTATAGACAAATGTCAGCATCTTCCAAGGTGAAGACTGTTTCCAGTGAGTGCAGTTTCTAGTTTACTCTCTTAAGAGTTTAGCAGCATAGTAGTGAGGCTGTTTTTAGAGGGTATTTTTATGTCGGGAATTTTCTTCTTGTGACATTGCCTAAAAAAAGGCACTATGGGGGTGGCAAGAGCTTTAGCCAGTAACCAAAATCCTAGGAGAGAAAGATGAAGATCATCTCTGGCAAAGGATCGAGGTTTGTCAACCATGTCATCCCAGGCTGACAGATATTGGATCCCCTTTGAATGACACCAGAAACTAAGCCAATTGTTAAAGTCAATCACTTTTTGTTTGTATTGAGGTATAATCCTAGGCAAAGGTAAAATGCTACTTAAGTCTAGGGACACACCTGCCTGAGACACATAATCAGAGAGCTCAGTCATGTCTTTCTTTATATAGCCCAGTGAGGTATGTCTCAAGTTGTTCACACCAACATGGACTATGACAGAGTCATAACACTGCCTGCTGTTGACAGACTTGAGTGCGTGTGTGATGTGGTGGATCCTGGAACCTGACAGACAGCTGACCGTAACTTTTTTCTCATCTGGAGTTGTGAGAGGGACATGTGTGTGTCTCACAATTGAACCGGCTATGATTAAGATGTTTGTTTTTGTGTTATGCCAAGGGGCTTGACTGGTGAGACACTGGTGTGTGATATATTATGTGTACTATGTTCTGCAGAGGATTATTACGTGAATCATGCTTGTGTTTGTGTTTGGGAGGTCTCTGGTGTTTAGGTAAGCTTCTGGCAAGGACCTCTGCATATGTAGGTTTTGGTTTAGTAGGTGCAGGAGGTAAGGTGTGCATGCTGACAAGCTGCTTAGTAGCAAATGAACTGATGCGTGAGCGAGAGAGCCTGGATTTTATATTCTTGATATAGATGCATCTCTCACATATTGTATTTGTGTGGACTAGAAGAAGTGGATTCGCAGTGCACATGAGACAAATGCTACATTGCCTCAGGATGCTCCTGTCATCCAGCCTAGCTGGAGAAACTGTGGGAAATTGTCTGCTCATAATGCTAGGTAAGTTGATGTTGACAGAAAACAGGGAGAGGACAGGAAGGACCAGGTAAAGTACAGGACAGGAGAAGTGGACAACAAATACGAAGAGCTAGTGGGAATGATCTGTGTTGATACTTCAGGAGCTTTGCTGAATGTATCACCTGTCAGTGAGGGGCAATTGTGAGAACTCACCAATGGAATGCCAGCACAGTACTAACGGAAAATTTGCAGGCAGAAATGTTTGCATCTATAACCACCAGTGGTGCCCACCGTTGCTCAGCAGTGCATGATGTGCAAACAAGTGCAAACCTGTGCAAACACGGTGCTTATATAGCAAATGAGAGCAAACTGATTTAAACAAATTAACCAATAAAAAGCTCAAACCTGAGCACTGTTTCAGCAACCTTCAATCAGATGAGTTCTAACTGCACACCCCTGCCATTGGGGTGCAGGGGAACCCTCTCCAACAAAAGATGGGCTGGTTTAGTGATCAAGTTATGCAAACAGAACTAGATTCAGCAGGTCTGAATCTAGTCTATGGTACAGCAAACAAAGTGCAACAATTTCAAAAAGGCAGTTCAAATAAGCAGTCACATGGTAAAAATGCAGTTCAAAAGTGCAACAGACAATGAAACATTCTAGTTAAGTTTTGCAGAGATCAGCAGATGCCTTGGATTGATTAGATAAATACAGCAGAGCAGTGGCTGGTCACCAAACTCTGTGGAGCTTTGCTAAAACAAGCCCAAACACATGCAAATGTGGTACTTATGTAGCAAACGACAGCAAAATGATTTAATCAAATTAACCAATAAAAAAGCTCTAAACCAAGCCCTGTTCCAACAACCTTCAATCAGATGAGTTCTAACTGCAAACTCCTGCCACTAGGGTGGAGGGGAACCCTCTCCAACAAAAGATTCCCTGGTTTAGTGCTCAAGTTACACAAACAGAACTAGATTCAGCAGGTCTGAATCTAGTCTATGCTACAGCAAAGTGCACCAATTTCAAAAAAAAAAAAAACAGTTCAAATAAGCAGGCACAATAAGCCTTCAACCAGCAACTCCCAGCTCAGAAGGGCAGAGGCTACCCTCTCCTCCCACAAGAGTGTAGACCACAAACCCTCTCAATGTAAAATAACTGTCCTGAAGCCCAAGCACTTAAACCAGTACCAAGACACTTTTAGAATAACAGACACACTAAGCCTTCAACCAGCAATTCCAAACATAGAAGGATGTAAGCTACCTCTCTTGCCACGACAGTGTAGACTACAAACATTCTTAATGTAAAACAACTGGCCTGAAGTCCAAGTGCTTAAACCAAAACTAAGATGCTTGGAATAACAGTTCCAATTTAATCAGGCTACTAACAAGCAGTAATAAATCCAGCAGAATAAACACAATTGAACACTTTTAAGCACAAGCAGCAAAAGCAAAATAAAGCAATAAAGTAGAAAGAAACACAAATACAGTACAAGCAGCTGAATAAAGTGTATTTTTTAAGTTAAGTGGGAAGGGAGGAAACAGAAGATAATTCAAGGTTAAGAAACTAAGTGGGTGGACCTTCCCAAATTATATCTCTGTTCTCTGTAGAATGAGCTGATGAGTTGGGATGGGAGGAGTGTCCAAAATTAGATTTATAGTAGCGGGCAACTCAAAAGCCACCAAGTTTAAGAATACAACAACAGTTGGGAGTATGGGTGGGAAAAATAAAATGCAGACAGAGATCAGCAATATTCAGGCAAAGTACAGCAAGCAAGCCATACAGACACTCCAGCTAAAATAGAGATATTTCCAGCTAAATGAGGAATGTTATTTCTCAGCTCCTTCCACTAATTAGCTGATGTTATTCACTGTTTGTAAAGAAATTCTTTGGCAACTTTTCTAACTGATCCTAGTCAAGACCTCTTAAAACTCCAACAGAATAGAAAACTTAAAACAAAATAAATGTAATACAAGAATAAGATACAAACTAGAAGTAACTAAACCTTAAATGAAAAACTTTAATTCAAAATAAAATGCAAGCATAATTTTTTTTTAATTTTTTTTATTTTATTTGACATTTGTTAACTGAGTTGATCCAACTGAGCTCAAACCCATTTTCAGTGGAGCCCTGAGGAGAAAAAGCTCCAAGTATATATATGATTATATAAAAACAAGCAAAGCAAAAATAAACAAAAGAGACAAAAAGAGAGCAATGACAGGATATAACAGTTTACAAATTTGAGAAATAAAAAATATATAAACATAATTATGTTCGATATAATAAACTAACAAATGAGAAGTAACTTTATACATGTTCATTTTTCATAAGAAATTTGGGTAAGCTGTTTAAGCCTTAACATCATGAAAGTGTTGGCAGGTAAAAGTAGAAGAGCAAGAAATTAGAAGCAGAAGGAATGGTTTATGTGGGGTTATGACAAGGGCATATATACGATTAAGACAGAACATTTTTTTAGTTCTTTTTTGAAACTACTGGAATGTGTAATGCATCTTATGCTGACTGGGAGTTTGCTCCAATTATGAGATAATTAATATTTGTATAATACTTTACTGACAGTTTTATTTGGTTAGTATATTTATAGAAGATGTTGGTCTGTGTTATGGAATGGGCAGGTAGGGGTGTAGTATGAGACAAGATTGGATAGGAAGGAGCAGGCTGAAGATCTGTTGAGTAAGAAGTGAGTTATGTGGAGTTGGTAAAGTTGAAGTTGATAGGGGAGTTCAAGCCACTGTAGGTTCTTTAGTGCCAAGCAGTGGTGAGAGGTACGTGGTAGGTTTGCAACAAATTTTGTGATTTTATTGTATGCCTGTTCCAGTTTAGTAATTAAGGAAGACTGAAGGTTTGTAAGGACTGAAGCAGCATAGAGAAGAGTTGGCAGTAGATAAGCTTGAGCCAAGGAGAGTCTATAGTCCAGAGTTAGGATTTTTTTTTCCTATAAAGGAGACACAGTTTTTGGTTCATTTCTTAACTGGATTGTTGGCCATAAGACAGAATATATATGTGTGAATGAGAGGGAGGACAGAGGAATGGTGAAGATGCAGGGAGTAGAGGTGGCGAAGGTAGATGAGTTTAAATACTTGGGATCAACAGTTCAGAGTAATGGTGAGTGTGGAAGAGAGGTGAATATGAGAGTACAGGCAGGATGGAGTGGGTGGAGAAGAGTGTCAGGAGTGATTTGTGACAGACGAGTACCAGTAAGAGTGAAAGGGAAGATCTACAAGAGGGTAGTGAGACCAGCTATGTTATATAGGTTGGAAACAGTGGCACTGACAAAAAGGCAGGAGTCAGAGCTTGACATGGCAGAGTTGAAGATGTTAAGATTTGCAATGGGTGTGACGAGGATGGACAGGATTAGGAATAAGTATATTAGAGGGTCAGACCAAGTTGGAAAGTTTAGAGACAAAGCCAGGGAGGCAAGATTACCTTGGTTTGGACATGTGCTGAGGAGGGATGCAGAGTATATTGGGAAAAAGATGCTAAGGATGAAGCTGCCAGGTAACAGGAAAAGAGGAAGGCCTAAGATAAGGTTTATGGATGTGGTGAGAGAGGACATGCAGGTGGTTGGTGTGACAGAGCAAGATGCAGAGGACAGGAAGAAATGGAAACAGATGATCCGCTGTGGCGACCCCTAATGGAAGCAGCCGAAAGAAGAAGAAGAAGTTGGCCACGGAGGTCATTAGTGAAGATGTTGAATAGAAGGGGTCCCAGGATGGAGCCCTGGGGAACACCTGTATGGATGGATAGGAAGGGGGAGTAGGAAGAATGCCATCTGACAGATTGCAGTCTGTTTGACAGATACCTGGAGGACCATTCAAGAGTGGAAGCTGAGCGACTGAGGTTGGCTAATTTGGTTAGGAGTTTAGAAATGGAAACTATGTCAAAGGCTTTTGACAGGTCTAAGAATACACATAAGACAAGTTTGTTATTGTCACGGGCTTCAGCTACTGTATGAGTGAAAGACAAAAGGTTTGTAGTAGAACTATGGTTTGGATGGAGACCATGCAGGGTAGGAGTCAAAAGGTTTTCTTGGATAACAAATCTGAGCAGCTGAGCATGTATACATTTTTTGAGGATGTTTGATAGTGGGGGAGAAGAGCTAGATGGATCAGTGGAGTTGCTTCCTTTGTGTAGGGGTATTGCATAGAAAGATTTCCAGATATCAGGAACACTGGCTTCATGAACTGATCTATTGATAAGTATAGAAAGTGGATAGGCAATAGAGTCAGCTGCAAGCTTGACAAGGGAGCAGTAGATTACCAGCAGAAGGAGAACATAGTTTTAGTTTTTGGAGGAGAGATTTTATATAATAGAAGGGATAGGTTTAAGAGAGAAGAGAGATCAGAAATATTCAGACAGAGTATAGTAAGCAAGTCAAACAAGCACTCCACTAAATAGAGATATTTCTAGTTAAACAAGGAATGTTATTTCTCAGCTCCTCCCACAAATTAGCAGATGTTATTCAATTTCTGCAAAGGAATTCTTTGCTAACTTTTCTAACTGATCCTAACCAAAACCTCTTGAAACTTCAACAGAACAGAAATATCTCTACTTAGCTGGTAGAGTACAGCAAACAAGCCAAACAAGCACTCCAGCTAAATAGATATATTTATAGCTAAATGAGGAATGCTATTTCTCAGCTTCTCCCACTAATTAGCTGATGTTACTGACTCATGCAAAGGAATTATTTGCTCACTTCTCTAACTGACCCTAGTCAAGACTTCTTAAAACTCCAAAAGAACAGAAAACCTAAAACAAAACAAATGTAATACAAGAATAAGATACAAAATAGAAGTAACCAAACCTTAAACAAAAAACTTCATTTCAAAACAAAATGCAGACAGAGATCAGCAATATTCAGGCAGAATACAGCAAGCAAGCTAAACAAACCAATATATTGTTAGGTCTTTTTTCCACACAGATACTGCTGCTGCCTAGTTGTGCCCCAACCAAATGCCCTACTGATTGACAGCCATGTGCGTTGACCTCTAAACTATCAGTTTACCTCTAAACTATCAGAATCTGTTCCTGATTTTGGATCTTTGTCTCTCATTTAAGCTAAGAAGTTGAGAGGGAAGATGAGGTTTGCAATGGCAGCAGTGAGCTGAGATACATTTTTGGCCCATTATTTATAAATGTATTTATTCACTTGTTCTCAAGCATATACCTGAGGTGTAAAGTCATAGGAGTGGCTGTAACTAATTGCTGTTGGGTGTGTGTACAAATACTTGGTTCCTGCAACACACAGAAGTTATGGGACAAAGGAAGGAACTGATTGTAGTAAAAAGGAACATCAGCAAAAGAGCCATGTTTCTTAAGAACAATTCTTTGTTTTCTTGCTTTGTTGACTGTTGACAGTGTGTTATTTCACTGTGGATAAACTAGACAGCAGGAGGACTTCAAGTTTAATATTAATATTTTAACTGCAATTCCATTTTTACTTGACGTTTTTTCCACTGGCACATGGGTGTGAAATGCACTGTGTTGGGCTGCAACATTCTGTCTGGATGAGTAAAGCTATGAGCTGATTTTTAGTGCAGGGTTTGATTCCCTCAGCCTTCATTTGTCTACTCTGTGACTGACCAAGACATTTCACCAGACAGTACTCCTAGGCTGTCCCTGAAAAGGGACACTTGCATCCAGTGGGCTGTCCAAAGCTGTACGCAAATGCATTGCAAATTTATCTTTGGAATTCTTGCTCCCTTCAAATAGATGTCAATTAATGCATCACTATATGCTGGTTTGACTAGGAGTCCCAGCGCACCTCTTGTAGATTAATGGATTGCCAGATACATTTTCAATAAATCTGAGTATCAAAAGAAGAGTTGTATACAGCTGTTCGTGCAAATCTGTTTTCAGTGTGAGACTGTTTAGGATGTCAGTATTTTTAAAGTAAAATTTGAAATAACAGTTTTAAATTAAATCCAAATATTTGTGATCACTGTAGAAGTAAAAAAAATGAAATAGCATGTTCACTGAAAGGTTTGAACAGTGTTTTATTATAATTCAGGAGAGACAGCGAAAGAACTGGATATCGGTATGGCTAAGGGAGGCACAGTCCAATACCCTTAAAAAACACAGTAGTCAAAGAGAGAATAAGGAATGGCACTTTCAAAAAGGTCCAAATAGAGACAATATAAGTACCAGTCTAACACAGTTGCAGGTAAAGTCCATAAAACTTTAATAAAAATAAGAAATAAAAGAGTAAGCGCTTTCATGGTTTATTCCTACCACTTCTTCAGACTGAATGCTAAAGAACAAAAAGAGTAATTTAAATAGCACATCAATAAAATAATCAGCACATCAATTAAGCATACAATGGTTAAACTGCCAGTACATAAAAACACAAACCTATATACCAGTGTCAATGTTTCAATGGTCTGGCTTTCAAAAAAGGTTTAACAGAGACTAACTCATTTAAGCCAGGTGCTTTATCAGCATTTAAAGATAGAATCCACTTCTGTTCAGTGGATTCAGTCCGGCTCAAATGCCCCCCCTCCCTCCCTTAAACTTTCTGAAATAATCTCAAACACTAAGAATCTAAAATGATGATCCGTCCCATAATTAATGGTGTGCTTAACCAGGGCATTAGTTTCTTTCCTATTTTGATGTTCTAAAATTCTATCTTTTTGCTGTCTTTTGCTCATCCCAACATAAAAAGCATGACATTTAATACAATAACTAAAGTAAACTATGTTAGATGTCTTGCAGTCAGCATAAACATTATTCTCCAATTTAAAATTCATATCAGGATAGTACAGTTGTGTACACTTACCATAAATGTAGATGTTCGAGTGTATTCACTGTTGCAGTCATTACATTTGGGTAATCTGCTGGCAGGTTGCCCTCAGTCGGCCTGATTAACAAAGTCTTGCGTCGGTTGCTGTCCCTTCTTCCATGATGTCAGGCCGTCAGGGGTATAAAACATGCAGCCGATGCCATTACATCAGTTTTTCTTGCCCCAGATGTCAGGTGCCCCCAAATGGGGAGCAAATAAAATTAAAAACACAAAAAATATACCTCCAATCCAAAAAGCAAATACACCAGAAGGGCTTTTAAAGCATAGTGAAAGAAAGTAGAGGTATAGTCAGAGAAAAATAGGGGGCTGGAGGGAGGGTATCCAGGACTGCAACAGTGAATACACTCGAACATCTACATTTATGGTAAGTGTACACAACTGTACTATGCTCTTCATGTTTCAGTGTTGCAGTCATTACATTTGGGTAGATTCCCAAAGCTATGGTTGGGTGGAGGGAATTATACAGCGTTAGGACCAGCTATAAGACCCTGCAGGACAGCAGTGGCAAAGTCAGCTCTGCATTTAGAGAAATGTCGTAAATGGTAATGTTTGGTGAACGTATGAACTGAGCTCCAGGTAGCAGCTTCTAGAATGTCCCTGGTAGGAACACCTCTTGCAGCCCTGGTGGAATGGGATCTGATCCCCTGGGGGATAGTTTTTCCATGGTGCATATAGCAGAAATGAATACAATGGCTTATCCATTTGGAAATGGTTTGCTTTGAAATAGCCTTTCCCTCTGCCCCTGCAGCAAATGCCATCAGCAGTTGTTCAGATTTTCTTTGAGATTTTGTCCTGTTTAAGTAAAATCTAAGTTGTCTGTGTACATCCAATGAATGCAGAATCCGCTCCCCCTTGTTCTGTGGATTGGGAAAGAAAGTTGGCAAATGAATTGTCTGATTAAGAGCCACACTGGATACCACCTTAGGCACGAAGGATGGATTAGTCCTGAGAGATACCCTGTCCGCATGAAAAATAATGAAAGGCTCCACTGCCATAAGAGCCTGTAATTCAGAAATCCTTCTAGCTGAAGTGACTGCTAAAAGGAAAGCTGTTTTCCAGGAGAGAAATTTTAAGTCTGCAGTAGCAGCTGGCTTGAAAGGAGGGAGAGTGAGCTTCTCCAATACAAAATTGAGGTCCCAGGCAGGGGTTGGAGCTCTCCTGGGTGGTCCTACGTTTTTGGCCCCTCTGAGATACTGCTTTAGCAGGGGATGATAAAAGAGGGGAGGTTCTGTGTTGTAATGAGCTGAAATGGCTGAGGCATGGATTTTTATGGAAGAAAAGGACAAGCCCTTGTGAAGCATCTCAGTTAAGTATTGCAAAATCTGAGGAATGTTGGGCACTGCTGTGCTTATCCCTTGAGAATGATTCCAGGCATAGAATATTTTCCATTTGTCAGCATTCTCTCCTCCAAAATGACATCCATCACAGGTTTGCTGAGGGATGCTAAGGGTGAATTTAGGTGATTAGCCATGCTGCAAGATTTAAAGTTTGGAGTTGAGTGTGCAGAATTTGTTGTTCTTCTGAGACAGTAAGTAAGGTGTCTGAGGCAGGTGCCACGGTGGAAGGTGTGACACATTGCGCAGGAGTGGGTACCAGTGTTGGCGAGGCCAGTCTGGAGCAATCAAAATCATTTTTGGTTTGTCCTGTGTGACTTTTAGTAGAACTTTGGAGAGTAGAGGCAGTGGGGGAAAGGCATAGACTGATAGGTTTTTCCAGCTGAAGGATAAAGCATTCACTTTCCAGGCTTTTTTGTGATGAGTTCTTGTGCAAAATTTGTCCAACTGATAGTTCTCGGGTGAGGCAAAAAGATCTATGTCTGGGCTCCCCATTTGTGTGTCAACATGCTGAAAATCCGTGGTTCTAGTTTCCATTCGTGTGGGTCCATGAGATTTCTGCTTAGTTCGTCTGTCAGAGTATTCAGCTTTCCTGGCAGGAATTGAGCTTGTAGTTGTACTTGATAGATCAAGGCCGTGTTCCACAATGCCATGGCTAGTCTGCAAATGGGGTAGGAGTGCATACCCCCCTGCTTGTTTATGTACCACATAACTGTGATGTTGTCTGTCTTTATCATTAATTGTCCTGGACGAAGGTAGTCCTTGAAGGCTGTCAGTGCATTCTGTATAGCTAGCATTTCTTTTTGATTGATATGAAGGTGCTTTTGACTTGGGCTCCATTTGTCCTGAATGCACTTCCTTGCCAGATGTGCCCCCCCAAGCATAGTCTGATGTGTCTGTAGTTAGGGTTTGGGCAGCAGGGGGTGGTGTGAATGGCAGTCCCTTGTTTTGGAGGCAGGCCTCTGCCCACCATAGGAACTCTAGTTGCAGGCAAGGTATGATGGGAATCATTGTTTCCAGGCTGTGACAATGCTGACTCCATAGACTTTTTAAGTACCACTGAAGTTTCCTCATATGCAGTCTTGCATATGGAATTAGAAGAATGCAGGAGGCCATGAACCCCAAGGCTTGCAGTATTTGCCTTGCAGAAAGCAGGGTTTTTGTGGCCACCTGTTTGAAGTAAGTCACCAAATGAATTTGCTTCTCTGGCTTATGGAAAGCCATCTGGGCAGTTGTATTCAAGCTTGCACCCAGGAATGTAATTTTTTGAGAGGGTACCAGTTGTGATTTCTTTTCGTTTATAGTGTACCCTAGACAAGTTAGAACCCTTTTTACAAACGCCAGATGTTTTAGAAGAATATCCTTGTTTTCTCCAGGTATGGATATATTTGAATATTTCTTTGCCTGCAAAATGCAATTACTGGAGCCAGGCACTTTGTAAAGACCCTGGGTGCAGTACATAAGCCAAAGGGCAGTGCAGAGAATTGGTAATGCAAGTAGCCCGCATTGAAGCAGAGGTATCTTCTGCAAGATTCCCTGATTGGGATATGCAGGTAAGTCTCCTTTAAATCTAGAGTTGCCAACCAGGCATCTTTGCCTAGCATAGGAAGAAATTGGTGAAGTGTCAGCATCTTGAATTTTGGGATGTCCAGAAAGGTGTTTAGAGTACATAAGTCCAGAATTGGATGCCATGATTTGTCTTTTCTGGGTACCAGGAAAAGTCTTGAATAGAAACCTTGTGCCTTTTCCTCTTCTGGTACTAGTTGAATAGCCCCCATGTTCATGAGGGAAAGTACTTGTTTCTGGGCCTCTGCCCACAGATTTGGGGGCAGGTCTGGCCATCCGTTTGGAATTGGCAACGTGTGGAAATGAAATCTGTATCCCTGGGATACTATATTTAAAACCCATTTGTCCTGGGTTATAAGTTGCCAGTTTTTTGCATGTAGAGCCAGTTTTCCCCCCAAAGGGGCGGCTAATAGATAAGTGCTTGGTAAGTCTTAAGGGAAGTCATTGAGACTGCTTACCATAGGGAGGTGTCTTGTTTCCAGATTTGGAAGAGGAGGCACCCCATTGTTTTGTTCTGAAAGTCCCTTGGGACTGAAACCTGATGCCTTTGGAATGTCTGGGTTTGACTTGAGTGGCTCTCAAAGGAACTGGAAAGGACCAGTTCTTAGTAGGCCAGTGTCTACTAAATCTTGGAGTTTGTACTTTTAAGAAATATTTCACAGTTTGCATAGATTTAGCTTTATCTTCCATCTTTTTTAGAACTTCTTCAGCCTTATTACCAACAAGACGGTCCTGTTGTAAAGGAGCATCTAACAATTTTGCTTTAACATGATCAGGCAGATTTTGCTCTTTGAGCCAAACATGCCTTCTTAGCACAGACCCAGTTACAGCAGCTCTGCAAGAGGCCTCCAAAGAATCAAAACCACACTGTAATGTATGTTTTCCAACTTGTTCAGCTGAATGTAATAAATCCTGTAAATCTTTATTTTCCACACAGTCAGAAATCAACATCATTTTCTGTTTAAGCAGTCCCATGATATGCTGCTGATATTTTAGCATATGAAATTGAGTTTAAAGCTCTGACTGCCAGGGTTGCAGAAATGTAAACCTTCTTACCCCATCTATCCAGCGCCCTGGAATCTCTATCAGAAGGGGTAGGATTTTTAGCAGTAGAAGCCTTAATGCCCTTGGGACCCTGAGAAATGGTTTCAGGATCTGCAACAAGATTTTTGAAAAGGAATCTGTGGAAGTCAGGAACCCTGTAGTATCTGTCTGGCTTACAAGGAGCCAGAGGCAGAGAATCAGGAGCCATACTAGATTCTGAAAAAACATTATCAACAATCTCTAGAACAGGAGGTATAGCCAAAGGCCTATGCTGAGGAAGAAGAAGAAAATCCCTAAGTCTCTTTTTAGATTCAGAAAAATCCTGACTTTCCCAGTGGAAATGTTCCCTTAAGATATGCAAAGTTTCCCCAAAAGAAAAATCCTCAGGGGGAGAAACAGAAGGAATGGAATCTTCTGGATCAGAGTCCTCATAAGTAGGTATAGACAATTCCTGTTCATTTGAAGAGTCAGAAGAAATAGAATCCTGTCCAGAAGATTCATAATCAATGCCTTACCTAGGCCTCTTAGAAGGGGGGGGGTTAGCTAGCCCTGATCAGAGTAATTAAATCTTCAGCCATTTTGATCATTTATTTTTTAGGCATAGGGGTCTGCACATGTGGCCCAGGCATTGTATTTTTAGGCATATGTCGAGATTTTGGCATTAGTTTTGAGGATGGCGTCAATCTAACATACAAATCTGTAGGCCTGAAAACACCCTCAGAAGCCGGTACCTGCACAGCAGCTCTGGACCCATCCAAGGTAGAGACATTCGCGGGTTCCATAATTGAAGCATCTCGAGGCATACCGGACTCTGAATGGGTCTCAGTAGAGGCCTGCCAATCAGAAGTAGCAGGTATCAGGGGCTGCAAAAGCACCACACTGAGTACCAGCGAACTGGCGACTGGCTTAGGAGAAGCATCATCGGCAGTTTTTCTTTGCGTTTTTTAGGTATTCCGGTAGTTGGATTGCTAACCGACGACATTTCTGGATAATTAAAGCGAGAGCCAAAATATTTAGAAGCAAAAATGTACCGACATTTGAAAGTGCGTTGATTAAATAAAGCATAAAACCGACAGCAAGGTATGTTGTGGTCAGGGCCTAGGCAAGGAATACAGTACAAATGAAAATCCTTATGAGGTATTTGCTTCCCACAAGTAATGCAATTATTAACTTTTACTGACATCGGTAAAAAGCAAGAAAAAGTTTCCCCAATGTGGTACTTAGCTTTTTAGTTGAAGACTTCGGATCTGAAACTCGAAAACGAAAATTTCAGGAGTTGGCTGACAGGCACTTGCAAACTGCTTCTGCTTCGGGCACCGCGCGGCAAGAAAAACTGATGTAATGATGTCGGCTGCATGTTTTATACCCCTGACGGCCTGACATCATGGAAGAAGAGACAGCAACCGACGCAGGACCCAATACTTTGTTAATCAGGCTGACTGAGGGCAACCTGCCAGCAGATTACCCAAATGTAGTGACTGCATCAGTGAAACACGAAGAACATGTACATATTTGCAGCCCGTATGAATGAACTTACATGCCGTGTAATTTCTACACTGAAAAGTCCCTTTCCTGTCTGATAGCTTCTCCTTATTACAGAGAGAGGTATTATAGCATAAGAGTCTTTTCAGTGACTTGCTATTCTTAAAAGAAAAATGTGGAACTGTGCCTATATCATCTTTTAGTTCATCCATAGTGCCAAGTATAGCCAAATTCCTCTTAATAATGTGACAAACACCCTGTACATCTGAAGAATATTTTAGAGAAAATCTAATCACCTCTTGTCTACCTTTAACCTCAGTGGTTTCGGTAATAGCCCTATCTGCATAACAGGGTCTACATTTACCATCTCTCTCTTTAAAAGCTTCTTTAACACACTCATTAAGATCTGCTGCATTATACCCTCTGTTGAGAAACTCCATTTTTAGGACTCTATCATCGTCATCAGCTTGTAGTAGTACATGCCTCTCCCATTGTACTAGTACCAGGTTGGTGTAGCTGTTGCCACAAGCTGTGCCCATAACTATGCTTACCTTCTGTGCAAAAAATTGTTCTTCAAATAGGAACACATTGTTCTCTAATACAAGTTCTAATAATGCACACAATAATTCAATTTTAGCAGTGGAAAAACAACAATTGGTACACATAAACTTCCTTATATTTGCCCCATTGATTAGGAATCACTGTAAAAAGCAATTCTATATCCATAATCACTAAGAGATATTCAGTATCCAGGTTGGAAGTAGCCACATACAACTTCTGCAAAAAGATACTAGTGTCTTTCAAGACCATCTCACATGTATCAAGTAAGGGCTGCAGGTTTTTCTCAATAAAAATCGAAAGTAGCTCAGTCACCCAACCTTTCCCAGACTCTATCGGACACATGGGTGGGAGTGTTGGGTTTCTGTGTACCTTGGGTAAGCCATAGATAATTGGTACTAGAGAACAATGTGTTCCTATTTGAAGAACAATTTTTGCACATAGGGTTGACGTAGCTATGGGCACGGCTTCTGCCAACAGCTACGCCAACCTGGTACTAGTACAATGGGAGAGGGATGTACTACTACATGCTGATGGCATTTCTGATCATATTTTGTGGTATTCTAGATTTGTGGACGATGATTTTCTGCTATGGAAAGGGACAGCAGACTGTCTGGTAGAATTTATAGATTACTTGCAACAGTCAACTATTTTTTTAAGGTTTAGTATAAATTTTCGTGTGATGAAATTGAGTTTCTTGACGTCAAGGTCAGTAAAGCAGAACTAACACATATGGTCACAACTATTTATAGGAAACCTACTAGGAAAAATAACTTGTTGCATAGAAACAGTATGCATCTGAGACATGTCACTTGAAATGTCATTAAGGGGCAAGTATATAGAACTATGACCAAAGTCCACAGCCACAGTACCCAAATCTCCAAAAAATGTGGTTAGAAGCAGTAGGTTGAGAACAGCACATTTATTGGTACGTAATCTGAATCACACCAAACAGCAACAAACAATAAACCAAGCGCTTTCGCTCGGTTATTACCGAGCTTCTTCAAGGTTAAAAAATCTGTTGTGTAGTCAGCCATGTTAAATACTAAATGCAACATCACATGACATACCCCCCCCCACATGTGAGTCATCCCTAATCAGTTTCTTAAAAATACAGTGTGTATAAACTTTCGTTAAATGTTAAATATGTGTTCCAATCCAAAATTCAAACTCAACTTTGAATCCAGTAATGCCAAAAATAAAAATATATAATATATTACAACACATATAAAAACACATAAAAAATAAATTAAATAGTAATGAAATTAATAAACATGACAATAATAAATATTACACTAGACCATAAAGTAATTAAATGTAACTTCTTCATTACCAATACAGCACATGGTAACCAAACTAGGGCATTAGGCTAAACTGCAAGTACATCCAATAATAGTATGTTTAATGGGGAAATTTAAGCAGTCTACAAGAACCCCTATTATAATCGTGCCCTTCTTAATTTGAGCACACTGTTTATATTCAAGGCGTCATTCATGCCCGGTGGTCTAATTGCGTCCAGTCTAAGCTGCCAAAACAGTTCCTGATACTCCAATCTAGCTTCCCAGTTCCCTCCCCGTGGGTCGGGTGTCACTTGTTCTAAAATTGTGAACTTAATTTGCATATTTTCACATAGTTGTGAATGCTTAAAAAAGGCATTGGTCACTTTACCCTTACTAATGTCATATTGGTGTTCATAGACTCTTTTCCTAAAAATCCTCTCTGTCTTGCCTACATAGAAACTGTGACAATGTAGGCAGATTCCTAAGTATACCACTCCGTTGGTGGCACAATTAAAGTATTGTTTAAACTTGTATCTAAAATTTCTGGAAGGAATAGAAATAATCTCTTTATTCAACATGAAGGCACATTGGTTACATGAACAACATCTATGGGTACCCTTCTTCATTCTTAGTGGACTCATTCTTAACAGCCTTGTTTTTCTCAAAAAATTCTTTCAAATTCGTTCCTCTTTTTCTAACGAAACCTGGTACTGAAGGAATGAGATGTTTTATATCCTCATTCACTGAAATAATGGGCCTGTACTTTAAGATGACCTGTTCTATTACCTGAGAGTCTGAAGAATATATATATGCAAAACTACGAAAAAAGTACCAAAACGTCCAAAAAACGAAATGAAGATAAGAACTCCAGGAACCACAATGAGACAGTGTTTTTTAGCGCTTTCTTTCACTTTTAATGTAGTGAACTTCTTCAGAAAAATTATGTCACTTTATTTAATAAGCATTCAAAAGATGTACCATACAGGTACATAAGGGGTTTTAACCATTTAATGTATTTATATGTATATATAAGTTTTACATTTAATTCAATTAATTCAGGGTTATGACGTCATTTCCTTTATTGTAATTATAAAAGAAGAGTATGGGAAGTCTCTTCTTTTTCTGAAGAAGTTCACTACATTAAAAGTGAAAGAAAGCGCTAAAAAACACTGTCTCATTGTGGTTCCTGGAGTTCTTATCTTCATTTCGTTTTTTGGACGTTTTGGTACTTTTTTCGTTTTTTTGCTTGTTCGTATTTGAAGAGAAAGTTTTCTAGGATGGCTACTGAGATATCTTCCCAGGATGAATTACTGGATATGTCCACATATCCGGTGCCAGAAGACACAACGTTAAGGGCTGAAGAGCCTGGAGTATCGTTCGTTTTACAGGAGAGACTAACTACGAAGGTAGTTAAAATAGTGATGGACATTTTAAAACAAGACATTTTAAATAGTGGCAGTTCAAATACTGATTCTTTAAATCACATTTCATGCCACAATGTGAAACCAATTGATTTGGTTTCACCGACTGATTCAGTCACAGCACTTACAGCTCCGAGAGGTAGAGTGGGCGGCTCTATAGAGAACTGGAGACAAATTTTTATGCTGATTGCAAGACATCTAACATAGTTTACTTTAGTTATTGTATTAAATGTCATGCTTTTTATGTTGGGATGAGCAATAGACAGCAAAAAGATAGAATTTTAGAACATCAAAAATAGGAAAGAAACTAATGCCCTGGTTAAGCACACCATTAATTATGGGACGGATCATCATTTTAGATTCTTAGTGCTTGAGATAATTTCAGAGAGTTTAAGAGACATTAGGAACCGTACTGAATCCGCTGAACAGAAGTGGATTCTATCTTTAAATGCTGATAAAGCACCTGGTTTAAATCAGGTAGTTTCTCTTAAACCTTTTTTGAAACCCAGACCATTGAAACATTGACACTGGTATATAGGTTTGTGTTTTTATGTACTGGCACTTTAACCATTGTATGCTTAATTGATGTGCTGATTGTTTTATTGATGTGCTATTTAAATGATTCTGTTGTTCTTTAGCATTCAGTCTGAAAAAGCGGTAGGACTATACCGTGAAAAGCGCTTACTCTTTTATTTCTTATTTTTATTAAAATTTTATGGACTTTACCTGCAACTGTGTCGGACTGGTACTTATATTGTCTCTATACAGTCCAATACCCTGCCTAGGGGCCTGTTTGAAAATGGTCTAGCTCTGCACTGAAAAGACTTGTCTTTTTTGGGGAAGGAGAACAGCTGTTTTTCAGTGCTATATGTCCCATGACAACCTAAAATTCACTTTTCGTGAGCACTGAACCAATGCGGAAAGTTTGTGTGTGATGTGGCTACTAATAGAGAAATATTCTGTATCAATCAGTACACAATTCCTAATGCTGCATGAGTATTTAAAGTGCATGCATGCCCTCTCCAACAGTAAATGGCCACACAGCACAATAAATACTGCCTCAAAACTAAAGTAAGTACCTGCTTTAAAAACACAACAATGAAAATTAATATGGAGCACTCAATGTTTTTCCTTAATTCTGAAATATATATGCAGATTACCGAATGTTGTCTTCACTGCGGTGGTGGAGCTGCGGTAGCGTTGTCGCCTCACAGTTAGACGTTGCCCGTTCGATTCTCAGTTAGAGCGTCTTCTATGTGTCGACATGCGTGAATGGGCATCCCTTCATTGAAGGTTGTGCGTTAGACCCGGCAAGCCAGCACGTAAAAATCTACTGCCAATCATTAGCGGACCAGAGTTCCGCTGTGGCGACCCCTAAACGGGAAAAGCCGAAAGACACAAACAAACAAACCGAATGTTGTCTTCCTCCTGAGTGCTCAACTTATCTGAATGACTCTGTTCCCAGAACTGCCTTTCTCAAACCAATAGTCTGCAGCTACCACAGTTTTAGCAAGAGAGTTACTAAAACAAATCAGTCACTGCATCTGTTAATAAAAACACTTCACTCATATGACAAAAGTAAGATCTAGTACAAATCAGTTCCTACATTAATTACTTCTGGTAAAGAAAAATCAAGCATATGAAAATATAAGACTATATAAAACATTACGTGAGAAGCACAAAAATAAGCTGTCCTACTGTCAGAAGTTAATGGCCTTCTGCTACAAAATATCTTTCAACTGCACTTTGGGGATGCCCTTAACAACATATGAAAAATTGCAAGGCCAATACCTAACTTTACTTGAATCTACTACATAACTTGAAATGTACAAGCTCTGAACATAATATATCTTACATTTCTGTTTTTTTAATGTAATTGCTTTATCAAAAGACAATTGTCACTAGAAACATACTATATTTTATAATTCCATTACAATACATACAGAAGCATGCATTAAAAATGATTCTGGCATTCTATACCAAGTTTTGCACAATTCCACTTTTTTCACCTTACAGTTCATGCTACGCAGTCTTACTACCCAATTGTCTGGGATTATTTTCCAATACTAAAAAATAAGAGCAATTAAAGTAATAGCAACATTCCCTATCCACTCCCTTCAGTTAGTGAACAGTCCAACATATAATCCCAAATACCTAACAACCAGAACGTGGCAATAGTATGAAGTGGTAAAGCATGCTCAGCCACCACCTTACTAGAGTCGATCACTTATAGAGGTCTCCCCCATGAACATGCTCAAATTAGATGAAAGTGGTTGGCTTCCTCAGTATGGCAGCACCAACACTTACTATTTGTTCTCCTACCCCTCCACAGCAAATCAAATGGCATTATCTGTCAGCTGTAAAGGAGTTTAGCCAGTAATCTAGGCAGTCTTCCCTTTCTCATTAGGAGATAACCTCCTCCAGACAGGCCTCTCATTTCAATATCTCCACTATCTTTGCATAAAACAGAATACCTTAAGTACACTTCCACTATGAGTGGACAAAAACAAATTCACTGAAGATGGGAATCCCCAAACTGCATTCGCTTAACAATAACTGCCAAGAAACACTTTTTTCAGTGTTTTTTGCGGGGGGGGGGGGTAAGACCATCTGCAACACCTGATGTGGGAAGGCAAGCCACCACACCCTCAGAACTTATATATACCAACTCCATGTTCACACAAACTCAAAAAAGGGGAAAACTCCTCCCAAAAAAGGAATAATTTCCCGCACAACTCACAGACAGTAATTTCTTATGAAGGAACACTGTTTATAAATGGGTTAAGCCACTGGCAATTGAAACTCGAGCAGTCAGCCTTCGGCCATCATTAGATTATCTCCTCAATAAGATATAATGTCTAAAAACAATTGTGTTGTAGAAAATGGACTGATATTGTTAAATACTTTTATACATATTGTGCATATATACATAATGGCAAGGCCCTTTTAATAAAATATCTATGAAGTTGCCCTTTTAAGAATGTCAGTACCATTGGCCTGTAAGATGCTGAAGAAGTGTTAGCATCATTTATGTTGTGCTGTTATGTTGTTTGTAATACAATTACCTTTTAACCACAATTTGTACTAAATCCTGATATTTTTGAGATGATCCTGTTTTATATGTTTGCACAAATTCTTTTTCTGCTCAAGGTAATAGTGTCAGGTAATGCTATGAAGAACAGACTTAATATTTCTGCTGGGTGGCAAGTCTCCCATATCCCTACACTCCCACGTACTTATATAGTGTCAATATAAGGTTGCTACCACTTAGAGAAAAAGCAATTATTCATTGGACACAAAAGAATGACTGCTCTTTCTACCTGTCAATCTTAGACAACAAACAGCAATACAGAGCGGGTTGTCAGCCCACTGACCACAACTCCTATTCATGACACACAACATACACACAGACCAATATATGCGGAGGTACTCACAAAAAAATCTACCCAAACACCAGAGACCTCCAAAACACATACATACTAAACCAGCCATAACACCAAAAACACACAATACACATAATGACACAAACACGTGTCTCACTATCAAAGCCCATAAGGCAACGCACATCCACTCCAAATATCTTAGTTATAGCAGCCTCTGTGATGAAACACACAGCTGTCCCCCTCACCAGGCTGAAAAAGGAGAAAGTCATCAGCTGTCTTTCTGGTTCCTGGATTCGTCAGACCACACTGGCACTCAAGACTCTCAGCAAAAAGTATCATTATGATTTGGTCATAGTACATGTTGGTGTGAACGACTTCAGACGTACCTCCCTGAACTACATGAAGAGAGACATGATTGAGCTCTCTGATTATGTGTCACAGGCAGGAATGTGCCTAGTCTTCAGCAGCTAATTACTCTCACCTAGGAAGATGCCACAATATAAACAGAAAATCACTGACTTCAATAACTGGCTTAGTTTCTGGTGTTATTCTAAGGGGATCCAGTTTTGGTTAGCCTGGGATGGCATGATCAACAGACCTCGATGTTTTGCCTGAGGTGGTCTTCATCTGTCAACTCTGGGTTTCGGCTACTGGCAAAGGCTCTTGCCACCCCCACAGTGCCTTTTTTAGGCACTGCCACATGGACAAAATTCCCAGCCTAAAAATTTCATCAAAAAACAACCTAAAGGTTATGCTGCTAAATGCTAAGAGGCTTAGCATGAGACTGCACTCACTGGAAGCAGTCCTCACCTTGCAAGATGCTGAAATCTGTGCACTCGAGGAGACCTTGCCATACCAGGTTACACCTCCTACCACATGTTCAGACCATGAATGGAAGGCATGAAAACTAAAGGAGGAATTTTATCAATACTTATTAAAGATAGATACACCTTAAGATTGGTTAAACAGTATGATTCCCTAGAAGTACTTCAGGTGCAGCTAACTGTTGGTAGGACACCTATTCAAGTAATTGCCAGCTACAGGACCCCTCCATGAATCAGGACACTTACTCTGCCTACTTGGATCTACTGGAATCCGGCAAGATACATCCAAACACCAAGGTTCTGGGTGATTTTAATTACCCATCCATTGACTGGGTAAATTACTCGTGCTCAAACTCACTTGGCAAAAGGTTCCTCGAGTTCATTAACTCCAGTGCCCTGGACCAGCTGGTGGACACCCCAACTAGGAGCGCCAGCATCCTGGATCTGGTGCTTACCAATATGGGAGACCACTGTAGCACCCCCAATGTGAGGTCTTCCCTTGTCAGATCTGACCACAAATCAGTCTCATTCAAAGTAAGTATCACTCCTGGCAACCCCCCCCCCCCCAGCGGCAACTAAACTAAAACACTTCTTCAAAGCAGATTATATCCTTCCAAGGGATGGTATAAATAGCTTCACTGCACCTCCCCCTCAGATGGAACTGGCCACTATGCCGAGTCCTACACCAATAATTTCTACAAACACCCGTATAACTGCACTGACATGGCCTTACCTGATAGGACCAAAACAAGCTCTTCAAGGAAGAGCAAACCTGCCAGGTGGACAAATGTCATTAACAGCAATACGAGGAAGAAATTGTTGTCCAAACGTAAGAGGGAGTGTGCCCTAAACTGGAAATACTCTCTCTTCAGCTTAAACAAGTAAATAAGACTTCTAGTGAAGTCCTCCAAAGCAAACTCCAAAACCAAATCAGCATCCTTAACTAAGGACAACCATAAGGCATTCTTTAGTTACATCTGCAGCCTAAAAGGTAAGACTAAGATCTGTGCCGAAATGGTATACACTGAGCCTGTAGACACAGCAAACCTGTTAGTCTACAGGTTCTGTGAAAACTTCACTCCCCTGTCCCCACCACACATACCCCATGAATTCCTTCCACCTGTTTCCCACCTTGTACCTCTAGAGAGCAGGTCTTATAGGCTCTCTCTATACCAAAAACACAGCATCTATGGGACCTGATAACATCCCAGTCTGTGTCCTACATGGGGTCCAACAAGAAATAGCAACACCATTGGGTACTCTTTTCAACCATAGACTAAGCACAGGCTTCTCCCAGCTAAATGGAAAACAGACTTAAACCTTATTAACAAAGCTATAGGTAATCTCCAAACACTTGACCCTACTCAATTTGTATTTGTCAAAGGGAGATCATGTCTGTTAAACCTGGTGAACTTCTTTGAGACAGTCACCAGAGCTCTGGAAGAGGGGAAAACTGTTCATACGGCCTACTTGGACTAGGCCAAGGCTTTTGATACTATTCCCCACTCAGGCATTATTGACAAACTCACCCAGCTGGGAATCAATCCTTATATCGTTAGGTGGGTCGCTAACTGGCTCACCGAAAGAACCCATAAAGTCAAAATAGGGTTTTCCACCTCCAGCAGCAGACTCGGCACCAGTGGTGTTCCACAGGGATCTCCTGGGACCATTACTGTTTGGAATCTATTTCTCCAAAGCACAAGCAGAAACTAAAGATCTGTGACTGACACAATTTGCTGACAACTGCAAACTGGGAGCGGTCATAGAATACCCAAACAATGTCAACATCCTACAAGAGGGTCTTACGCAAACAAATGACTGGTGCCAAAGTCATGGCCTTAAACTCAATGGAGAAAAAATGTATTATTATCCCTTTCAGTAAGAGCGATATTCCGGCTAACTACCACATCAATAGAAACATTCTAAGCACGCACTCAGTGGTGAGAGACCTGGGCACACAGGTTGACAGCGACCTTACCTTTGATTACCATTTCTCCACAGTGGTAAAGCAGGACATTCTCTATTGCTCATCTCATAAGTAAGGGCATTGCTTCCAGAAAAAAAGAGGTTACAATTCCTTGTACTCTTCCCTCATCAAGCCAATAATTGAGTACAACAGCCCTTTTGGTATGTACCTTTCTAAGCATCTACAGTAATTGGAGACACCACAAAGGTACCTCACAAGGGGAATTCAAGGTCTTCAGCATCTGTCCTATGTGGATCAGTTGAAATCACTATCACTTCACTCTGTTTCATACAGACTACTCAGAGGCAATCTCAGCCTTGCTTATAAGGCAATCTCTGACTCAGCTTTACTGGAAATGCTGCATATCCATTAGTCCAATGGTTCACAGGTTACTTGCTCTAAAGACCTTAACCTAAGTATGTGACATTAATAGAACCTGCTGGAGGCACAGACTTGTCTCCCAGAGGTTACCACACCTGTGGAACAGACTCCCAATTCATGTAAAGCAGAGCACCTCTTTGGCCCTTTTCAAGAGCAATCTGGACAATTGGATGGATAATCGTAAACTCACTCCGGGGGTCCCACCTGTGTCTCTCTTGGACAAGGGCAGTAGGTGCTGCTCGTGGAAACAAGGGCAGAAATTGGCTAGGCTTGTAAGGGCCCTAGGGCCATTAGCCTAGTAACTTTCTATGATTCTATGATCCTATGAATACACTGTTGTAATAGCTACAAAGCAAACACAGTATGAGAAGACAATGAGCTACTACAGGTAAGATAATGTAAAACATTTCACTTTACTAAGTTCTGAAACACTCAAGCACTATAAGCTTGATTCCTTCTCTAGGTCTTGATCAAGCTTTGCTAGGATCAATTTCCCAAATGTAGTTAGCTATGGCAAGCCACTCATACAGCCAAGGCTACTGCAGCAGTGATCAGTATGATGAACATAGTACAGCTGTGTCAGTTTAACTTACCATAACAGTAGATGTTCGAATGATCACTGCTGCAGTAGCCACTCCCTCCCTCTACCCCCCTTATTTTTGGTGTGCTTTATATACCAGGGTGTGGAAATATATATATATTGTTGTTTCTAGCATTGTCCTTTCAGGGCTCAACGTCCCTCTCTCTCTCTGCTGGCAGGAATGATCTAAAGCTTCGTGCCCGAAGTTGTCTTTTAGTCAGTTCAACTCAAGCCGCTTGACAGTTTGGGCTCATGGAAAGTACCATCAAGCTTTGGAAGCTGGCTGGCTGTTACACCCTAAGCAGGATATAACCCTTACAGCTAAGGCTACCACAGCAGTTATCATTTGAACATCTATTGCTATGGTTAAGTTCCACTTACACAGCTGTACCTTCCGCTGTGATATCTCAAGTTGCAACCAGTCAATATTTCAACTTGAAGCAAATAACAAAATATTTCTGGAGGGAAGCAAGTTACCCTGCACCCCACACCCCCTTACAACTATATAGAGATTCCAGTCATATAACCTTAGAGAAAAACTGAGCATCCCAATAACTATGATTCATTACCAGTGCACTAACATAAACCAAGATGACAGCAAACCTTAATGAAAAAACAAAATGACAAGTTGCAACTCCTTCCGATGAACATTAGGAAAGACATTTCTTAACTATGCCTCGCAACATAAAAATAATCACTATAATGAATGTTTATCATTACCTCCAGTTTTGCTCATAATTGGATTTAGAAAGGATGAGTGATTTTCTTACCTGATTCAATTCTTCATCATTTGCAATAGCCAAAAGGATATGACGAGGTGTAACCCGGCCCTTTTTATTGTCTCTTGCTGCATTTCCGGCCAACTCCAAAATTTCAGCTGAAAAAAAGGTTATTGTTACAAACAAACCACATAGCAGAAATTAATAAAAAGTAATGAATTAAGCACTACTATTATTAGACTATGAAAATGATATTTGGTTTGAATAAAGAAATTAAAGTGAAGTGAAATAAATATATGGCTCCACACTACAGTCAGACAGTAGTCTGGTAAAACAGAACATACTTATTATGTCAAGGAAGCATTACACAAGAGTATTTGCCTCATCCTGCATTGACACAGCAGGCATTAGAGTCTCACAGAAGTCAGATACAGGCTCAGTGCAATACCAAGTGCAATGTTCCATGCAGAACAACTAAAGGATGCCAGATGCGTTACAATCCAAAAAAAATCTATCTAGCTATTCAGATTACAAAGAAAGAAGAACAGATAACCCATCACAATGCATTTTCACCATGTATGCACAGCCTTTTGCAGTGTTGCACTTCTAACCATATTATGGCAGTCACAGATTTTTTTAACACAGGTCAGTACACCAAGATTAAAAAAAAAAAGAAAATCTTTATTCCAAACCAAATAACATTTTACATGAAGTGCAGACTCCCTTAATAATAAGAGGATTCACCTCCCTCTCCTCTGTGTGTGTGTGTGTGTGTGTGTGTGTGTGTGTGTGTGTGTGTGTGTGTGTGTGTGTGTGTGTGTGTGTGTGTGTGTGTGTATATATATATATATATATATATATATATATATATGTCCCAACAAACCAAGGCAAAGGAAATCAGCCAGTTACGTAACGTCTGAGGAAGAGAACTTGTTTCTTGAAAGCGCTAACGGTTATTAAAAAGCTTTTAGTTTTACCTGTACTATGGTCTATTGATTCGTAAAGGACTAACTCTTGAATTTGTTGTACCGGGTCTACACTGAGTTTGGCTGCATTGGCTGATTTCCTTTGCCTTGGTTTGTTGGGACATACACATTGTGATCTTTGCTTTGGGTTTGGAACTGTTTATATATATATATATATATAAAATATATATATATATATATATATATATATATATATATATATATATATATATATATATATATATATATATATATATAAATATATATATATATATATATATATATATATATATATATATATATATATATATATATATATATATATATATATATATATATATATATATATATATATATATATATATATATATATATATACATATATATATATATATAAATATATATATATATATATATATACATATATATAAATATATATATATATATATATATATATGTATATAAATATATATACCTAACAACTAAAATTAACCGCACTCAAAAAAAATTGAACGAAGAGAAGAAATTTTAACTAAGAAATGAACTTCGTGACAATAACAGTATTCAAAAAATAGCAAATCACACCAACAACTCTTGTAGTACTTTAGCTCTTTCGTCTTATTTATTATCAAGATTTCTTCAGAAAGACATGTTATGAAACATGTCTTTCTGAAGAAGTCTTGATAATAAATAAGACAAAAGCGCTAAAGTACTACAAGAGTTGTTGGTGTGATTTACTATTTTTTTGAATGCTGTTGATTATAAAGGTGAATGCTCGAAATCCCAAAACCCCAAAACCGTGAAACACAAAATCGCGAACATTAACATAACATACACCACACAACACATCCACCATCCCACCCACATTACAACAAATCAAACAACAAAACATAGACAAACAGAATAACACACCTAAACTACTTATATATACTAACTCCGAGATCGCACAAACAGGAAAAGACAGCAAACTAACACCCAGACATTCTACAGTCCCTCGCACACACACACAGACCACACATATACAAACACCAGCACATCCAACACTTACACACTCATACTTTCACCTGCCTACCCTAACCCACACGTACAGCTTACAAACACACTCACATGCATCCAAACTCCCACCCAAAACATTTACAAAACACTCACTTACCTTAAATCGCACCTAAATCCACACACGACACTGGACACCATCAACACAAACCACCGCATGCAACGTAGTGTAAAGCCATAACCGCGAATTTGAGATATTCAAATTCGCGATTATGCACTTTCGCTATTTTAAAAATTTGCCTTTATGGTCTGGAGATACTGAAATTGAGATTTCAGTATTTCGAGATTATAAAGGAGAACCATCTATATATATATATATATATATATATATATATACATATGTGTGTGTGTGTGTGTGTGTGTGGGTCTACTTTGTTTGACAGAAAACACATTTCACTGAAACTCATTTCGAAGAAGCGTCATTTCACTGAAAATCAATTGCTTGAGCATAATTCACTGAAAGCTTACTGAAAACTCATTTGACTGAAACTCATTTCATCTAAACAGGTATATGCACTGTTCCCCACTGTAGTGCGATCTTGGAGTTAGTATATATAATAAGGAGGGAGCAAAGCGGTGTGGGGGTGTAGCCCCCCCACCTATTTTAAATGTTGTAAACCATAGACATGGATTCTTACAAGTCAAATGAATAACTCTTTCCAGAAAATAATATATACCCAAACTATTTGGAGGGTGATGCCCCCCACACCCCTCAATGTGGGAAGCTGTGCCCCTCACACCCCCCTAAATACATATACTGACTCCAGGATTGCACTACAATGGGGAACAGGCCATACACCTGTTTAGACAAAATGAGTTTCAGTCAAATGTGTTTTCAGTGAAGTGAGCTTTCAGTGAATTGTGCTCAGGGGAATTCATTTTCAGTGAAATGATGCGTAGCCGAAATGAGTTTCACTGAAATGTGTTTTCTATCAAACAAAGTATACCCATCTATACATATATATATATATATATATATATATATATATATATATATATAAATGCATGACTCCCCTTTCTTTTCCTACTTCCTTTCTCAACTACTTCTTTACAAATTATTCTCTCCTTTCGCTGTATTGTCAATGCACTTCCCCTCTTCCTCCATTTTTATCACCTCTACACCCAATCATCTCATTTTAAAAATCACTGCTGGCACTACCCGCCATCTTTTATCTAATTTGCTATCTCCTTTCCAGTACCTCTCCTGGTGGTGTGGTACAGTTGCATACACAAGAACATTTTTAACTGGATTTTAAGAAGAAAAATAGATGTTAAGGCTGTATCTCCAGGCTACTGCAGCAGTACGGAACACACGTATCCCTAGTCTGAATCTAAATACGCCTCCTCAACGCAACTAAAATGGTATTGCAAGAACATCTACCTTGTTAATACTGTATCTCCAGGCTACTGCAGGAGTACGGAACACACCTATCCCTAGTCTGAAGCTAAATATGCCTCCTCAATGTAGCTAATGCGGCTCTGCAAGAATATTTTCCTTGTTATTGTATGTTAACTCTTCACATATACCTGCCATTATTCTGTGTGTTTAACGGCTGCAAGCACACCACCTAGCCTAACATAAACTCCTGCTGTTTCCCCATCCTTCTCTACTCTCTACTGTCTCCACTTAGCAGCTGTCCTATCCCACCACTACTTTTAGCTCCTTGTCTCTGTACTGTTTCCCCTTGCCCACTGACAGTCACATTTACCATCTGTAATTACTTTATTTAGTGCAAGTTAAAAGACAGCCATAGCATCTCTCTGCTAATACTCACGGCTACACTGACTGATCATTTTTCTCCAGTCTGCCACAACTGCAACCTGGTCCAGCTAAAAGGGACATTAAACCTATCATAACACTTCCTGCACCCATTTTTCTGTGTTTATTGTTTCATTTTTCTCTCCTATCATGCTTTGCGACATTTAAAAATTACTGCTGGTGTTATGCACTATCTTTGATCTAACTTGCTATCCACGTTCCCATACCTCTCCCGGTGGTAAGCTACAGCTGCCTGTATAACAACATTTTTAACTGGATTTTAAGAAGAAAACCAGAAGTTCAGGTACCTATATCTTTCTGTAGCTCAATATTTTCAAATAATGCTAGCAGTATCCTAAAATTGTTAAGCAATGCAACTGCATTAAGGTGTTTTAAGTGGCCAGCTCTGGCTAACTCGAACACTTTTTCTATTGTGCTACTGTAGGAGTGTATTTTCTAAAAAAGTACTGATTTCCTTGGACAACTAGCTCTGTGTAATAGTTGTAATACCTGCTCGTTTGAATTACACGGTGAAAAGTTTTACTGATAACTGTACAGTCTGCTTTAATCAAATGAACCCATAAGCTCTGCTCTGCTGGAATCACGGTTCAAGCTGGACTTGGAGCTGCTATTTAGTTACTTAACTAACCACCCAGACTACAGCTGTGTTTCTACTTTTTATAGGTTCATAAGTTGGTACTAGGCTATCGGCCCTAGGGCCAATACAAGCCTAGCCACAACAATTCCCTGGATATTTCTTCCCACAATATTTACTTCCCTGGACCCCTGTCTAGCAGGGCAACTGACGTGATCCCCGAGGTGAATTTCCTCTCTCCCATCCAATCGTCACGGTTCCTTTTGAAGAGGGCAAAGGAGGCGGTCTGCTTGACATGTATGGGCAGTCTATTCCAGAGTATGGGGAGTCTCTGGGTCAGGAACCTCTCCCTCCAGCATGTTTTGTTCATTGTGATGACAAGGTTTAGATCCCTGGAGCGTGTGGCTCTGAGGGATTGGGGTTTCTTTAAGTGGAGCATGTCCAATAACTCAGGGTTTGACATGGCCTTGTATGTTAAGCAGAGATCGCCTCTGAGTAGACGATATGCCACAGAGTATAGCTGGAGTTTCTTTAGATGGTCAGCATAGGGCATCTGTTTTGGCCTGTGATTCTTTTAGTGAGGTATTTCTGCAGCCTTTCCAGCTGCTGCAGATGTCTTGTGAGCTACATAACAAACGGGCGTTGTACTTTATAATGGGTCTAATGAGGGATGAGTACAGTGGGACAATGACCTCCTTTTTTCTGGATGAAAAGCCCTTAGTGATGAGGTGTGCCACATAGAAAGATTTCCTGACTGTTGTGGCAATGTGGTTATCGGAGGTGAGACCACTGTCCACCTGCGTCCCTAAGTCTCTCATCACACTTTCGGTGTTTAGTGTACTGCCACCTATGTGGTACTTCATGGGTACATGGTTTTTCCCAAAGGGGATAAAGTACAGTTTTGTACCTACCATAAATGTAGATGTCCGAACTGGATAGCATCTGCAGTCATAACAACTGGGTTGTCCTGTCGTCAGGCAGCCCTTCAGTCGGCCGGATTCCAAAGTCCGGGTCCGGCTTCGGCTGATGTCGCACTTCACCCGACGTCATCTCTGTTGGTCTTCGGGTATAAAGGCATCAGCCGACGCCATTTTCCTCAGTGTTTCTTGCCCCAGATGCCAGTAGCCCTCTTGGAGGCTAAAATTTGGATAGATGCCAATGTTTCCAAAAAGATAGAGGTAAACACAAAAATAAGCATGTATGTACATATATACAAACAAATACACCATAAAGACTCCCCACAGCTAGCTATTAGGAGGGTAAAATACCCTAGGAGTACCACAGAGGGAAGGAGGGAGGGTAATCCTGACTGCAGATGCTATCCAGTTCGGACATCTACATTTATGGTAGGTACAAAACTGTACTATGTCCTTCATGGATGCATCTGCAGTCATAACAACTGGGTAGAATACCATAGCCAACTAGGGAGGAGGATAAAACTAGATTATGGTGTGTTTAGGATCCCTTGCAGTACAGCAGTGGCAAACCCTGCTCGGGATCTGGAATATAGAGGTAAGTTATAATGCTTGGCAAATGTATGCACGGAGGTCCAAGTAGCCGCCTCAATAATGTCTTTGGTTGCCACTCCTCGTAAGAAGGCTGTGGTAGTGGCTGTTGCCCTTGTAGAATGAGGTCTTATGTTCTGTGGAATTGGTTTTCCATGGAAGGAGTAACAGAATGGTATGCAATTTCCTATCCATTTGGAGATTGTCTGTTTGGAAATAGCTTTTCCTTCCCTTCCTGTTGCATAGGCTACAAAAGTTGGTCAGTCTTTCTGCTATTTTTTGTTCTGTCCAAGTAGTAGCGTAGCTGTCTATGTACATCCAAGGTATGCAGTATTCTTTCCCTTCTGTTTTGTGGGTTGGGAAAGAAGGTAGGTAGGTGGATTGCCTGGTTTAAAGACACTCTGGATACCACCTTAGGCATAAATGTAGGATTAGTCCTCATGGACACTCTATCTTGGTGGAAGATTAGGAAGGGTTGCACTGCCATTAAGGCCTGTAGCTCTGAAACCCTCCTTGCTGAAGTAATTGCCAGTAGGAAAGCAGTTTTCCATGACAGGTGTTGTAGGTCTGCTGTTGCTGCTGGTTCAAAGGGTGATAGTGTCAACTTTTCTAGCACAAAGTTTAAGTCCCAAGCTGGCAAAGGTGGTTTCCTTGGAGGTTTTACATTCTTGATTCCTCTGAGGAACTGCCTGAGCAAAGGGTGCGAAAAAACAGGTGGATCAAAGCTGTATTCTGCTGAAATAGCTGATGCATGTATCTTGATGGAGGAGTAGGACAAGCCTGAATGAAGAAGTTCGGCCAGATACTCTAGAATGTTAGGCATATCTATGTTTGACACATCTTTTCCTCTTTCAGTACTCCAAATGACAAACCTTTTCCATTTTCCAGCATAGTTCCTTCTTGTTGAAGGTCTGCGTGCTTCAAGAATAATGTCTTTAACTCTTTGGGAAAGCTCTGGGTTAGCTGTTGCTATGTGATGTTCCATGCAGTCAGTTGCAACGTTTTTAGGTTTGGATGTATGATGCTGTAGTTGTTCTGAGTTAGCATCAAAGGCATCAAGGGTATTGGCCACATATTGTTCTGAGACATGCTCCTCAGCAGTGGGTACCAGTGTTGTCTTGGCCAGTTTGGAGCTATCAGGATTATCCTTGGACGTTCTTCCTTGATTTTTAGTAATATTTTGTGTATCAAGGGAAGAGGTGGGAATGCATATGCTGTCAGGCCTTTCCAGCTGAAGGAGAGCGAATCCACTTTCCATGCCAGTGGGTGTAGTGTCCTTGTGCAGAATTTTTGAGCTGGTGATTGAGAGGTGATGCAAATAGATCTATCTGAGGCATTCCCCATTTCTTTGAGATGGTCTTGAAAATGTCCGGGTGCAGTTTCCATTCGTGGGCATCCGATGTGGTTCTGCTTAATATGTCTGCTAGAATATTTTCTTTTCCGGTACAAAATTGCCTGTAACTGGATGTTGTAGCTGAGTGCCAGGTTCCACAGCTCCAAAGTCATTCTGCATAGGGGGTATGAATGAGTGCCTCCCTGCTTGTTGATGTACCACATGACTGTGGTGTTGTCTGTCCTTATCATCAACTGGCCCTCTTTGAGAAATGGTCTGAACCTTTGGATTGCCAGTTTTACTGCCAGCATTTCTTTTAGGTTGATGTGCAGGTGAAGTTGATCCTGTGTCCACAATCCTTGCGCATTTGTCCAGCATGTGGGCCCCATCCTAGGTCTGAAGCGTCTGTTGTGATGGTCTGGCTTGCTTGACATCTGCGAAAGGGTAGGCCTGGGTTTGTCTGGCATGCCTGAGCCCACCATAGGAACTCCTGTTTTAAGCATGGAATTAGTGGGATTTCTGTTTCTAGGCTGTGACTGTGTTGGGACCATAAATTCTTTAGGTACCACTGTAGTTTTCTCATATGTAGTCTGGCAAGTGGGACCAGGATTATGCATGATGCCATGAAGCCCAAGGCCTGCAGTACTTTTCTTGCTGTTAACTTGTTCAGCTTTGTTAGTGCCAAGAAGTAAAGAGGGAGTTCTTTTTGTTTTACCTGCAGTTAGGAATGCCATTTGTTTTACTGTGTCCAATTCTGCCCAAGAATGTCCTTGTTTGGGATGGTATCAGCCTTGACTTTTGTAGATTGACTGTGTATCCCAGTGCTTGTAGCAAGTAAATGACCCTTTGTAAATCTGTTGTCAGCTTGCTTTTGTTGTCCCCTTGTAGCAGGCAGTCGTCCAGGTATGGGTAAATTTGTATTCCCTGTAGTCTGCAATGGGCAATTACTGATGCCAGGCATTTTGTGAATACTCTGGGCGCAGTAGATAAGCCAAAGGGCAATGCTGAGAATTGATAGTGCTCTGATCCTGCAAGAAATCTGAGGTATCTTCTGCAGATTGGTCGAATGGGGACGTGCAGGTATGCCTCCTTGAGATCTAGAGTTACCAGCCAACACTCCTTGCCCAGCATGGGAAGAAGTTGCTGTAGGGTCAGCATTTTGAATTTTGGGACAATGATGTGCGTATTTAAGGCAGACAGATTAGAATTGGTCTCCAACTTTTTTCCTTTCTTGGAACTAGGAATAGTCTTGAGTAGAACCCCTTTCCTTGCTCTGCAGTTGGCACTTTTTCCACAGCTCTCATGTTTGCTAACTGCATTATCTGCTGTAGAGCCTCTGTTTTTTGATTTGGAGGTAGATTTGGCATTCCTCTTTTGATTGGTAAAGTGTGGAAGTGGAACCGGTATCCTTGATCTATGGTTTGTAAAATCCACTTGTCTTTTGTTATATAGTGCCAGTTTTTTGAAAATAAGGTTAACTTTCCGCCTAGAGGAGCTGCTATTTGTTCCCTGGTAGGCGGATTTAGGATTAAGTCACTGTGGTTGTGTTGATGTAGTGGCAGTGGTTGTGTCTGTGCCTCTGTTGTTACCTTGCCACTGTCGTCCTCTGTAGGCACCTCCTCTGGATTGGTTTCTGCCTCTGGAGGCTCTGTTTCTGCCGCTTTGAGATCTTGTGGAGTCAGGAAAGGACCAATTTTGGCAGGCCAGTTCCTGCTAAACCTTGGGGTTGAACCTGCAAGAAATCTTTAACCGTTTGAGCAGTTTTGCCTTTTCTTCCATTTTCTTCATAACCTGCTGGGCAGGTGTACCAAACAAACTTGTCTTATCCATAGGAGCATCTAGTAACTTTGCTTTAACATGATCCGGTAAAGCTTGCTCCTTTAGCCATGCATGCCTTCTTATCACTGTGCCAGTCATGGCTGATCTAAATGAAGCCTCCAGTGCATCATAGCCACATTTTAAGGAATGGTTACTAACCTGTTGTATGTTATTTACCATTTCTAATACATATTTCTTATCAAGAGATTCATCAGTGGTTAGCTTTTTAGTTAACTGATCAAGCATAAACTCTTGGTATTTTATCATGTGAAACTGACAGTTTAAAGCTCTAGCTGAGAGAGTAGCTGAAGTGTAGACCTTTTTGCCCCATCTGTCTAATGACCTTGCTTCCCTTTCAGAAGGAATAGGGTTTTTAGCTATGGTCGTGGCTACTGCCTTGGGACCCTGGGATATAGTTTGGGGTCTGCAAGAGGGGCCTTGTAAAGGTGGTGATGAGTGTCTGGCACCCTGTAAAATCTGTCTGGTTTGGCAGGGGCTGGAGGTAAGGAATCTGGAGCGGAGCAGACATCAGTGAAAGCATCATCCACCACAGAGAACAGGAGGTATAGCTAAGGGCCTGTGTTGTGGAAGGTGCAGAAAAGTCCTAAGTCTTTTTCTGGAGTCTGAAAAATCCTGTTGCTGCCATTGGAGCTGCTCTCGCATGGCATGTAAGGTTTCCCCAAAGGAAAATTCTTCTGGTGGGGAAGCAGCTGGAATGGATTCTTCAGCATCAGAGTCTTCAAAATTAGAGAAAGGAGCCTCTGGCTGGTCAGTTATGTCTGATTCATCGGCTGAATCATCAGATGACACTGGCTCAGGGGGCTCTGCCCTAGGCCTCTTCTCTGGGGGCTGAGAGGCCCTGTCTGGGTGAGATTGAGATCCTCTAATTAATGAAATTAAATCTTCTGCCAGAGTAAGCATTTGAGAACTAGAGGAGGGCCTGGTTGAAGGGGGTTTAACAGGCACTGTTTTAGTAGTCTTGGCTGCTTTAGCCCTGGCGAAGGCCTTAATGGACATGGCTGCTGGAGGCCTAGCAGCACCACGTGCTGGGGTAGAGACATCCAAGTGAATGGTGTCTGATAAGTCAGTGGCATCCACCGTAGTGGGTATAATTTCTGAGGCCGATTCAAGAATGGTAGCAGGGGCCTCAGTTGTAGAGATAGATTCAGCTGTACTTTGATCAGTTTTCTCGGTTTCGGCGAAACCGAGACACTCATGATTTGCTTAACCATGGTTTCAGCGAAACCGCGGACCGCGAGTGTCGGTCTTTATCTTTGCGTTTTGGCAGATTGGGTAGTCGGAGGATCCGGCGGCATAATGTACGCAAAATCAGAACCGAAAAACTGTTCAGCAAACTCCGACCGGCGCCTAAGCGTTAAGTCGGTTGAAAGAAGCACAGGCGAACAGGCTGCTACGTCGTGGGCTGGGCCTAAACAAGGCAGACAATAAGAGTGGAAATCTTTATGAGGTATTTGTTTCCCACAGGTTAAACAATTATTAACTTTTTCTGACATCGGCTGAGGCAAGAAAGAGTCCCCAACGGGTACTTAGCTTTAGAAGTCTTGAGTAGTATTCGGTAGAAGTAATCTCTGGATCCGACCGACCGGCACTTGCGAACAGCTTCTGCTTGGCGCCAGCGGCAAGAAAGACGGAGGAAAATGGCGTCGGCTGATGCCTTTATACCCGAAGACCAACAGAGATGACGTCGGGTGAAGTGCGACATCAGCCGAAGCCGGACCCGGACTTTGGAATCCGGCCGACTGAAGGGCTGCCTGACGACAGGACAACCCAGTTGTTATGACTGCAGATGCATCCATGAAGGACATCTATACATTTCTTGGCATTAAGCTCGAGCCTATGGCTCTGGCACCAAGCATCTGTTTCTGTAAGGCCCTTTAGTAGGATAGCCACATAAATTGGGGATTCAATAATGGCTCCCAGTTTGCAGTCATCTGCGAACTTTGTTAGCCAGAGTCCCTTAGTGTTGGCCTGTACTTCAGAGAAGTAGATGCCAAACAAGAGCGGTCTCAGGACTGAACCCTGAGGTACTCCACTTGTCACTTGTCTGGAACTGGATTTGGAGTCGGCTACTTTTACAGTCTGGGTACTGCCAGTAAGCCAGTTGGCAATCCATCGAGTGACGTAGGGATTTATGCCCAGCTTAGTAAGTTTATATATGATTCCAGAGTGGGGGAAGGTGTTGAAGGCCTTGGCGAGGTCCAGATAGGCTGTGGGGACCACCTTACCCTCGTCCACAGCTCTGGAGACTGATTCAAAGAAGTCAGTCAGGTTCAGGAGAGAAGATCGGCCCTTCACGAACCCAAACTGGGTGGGGTCCAGTGTTTGAAGGTTGTCAATGTTTTTGTTTATAAGTTTCATGATAATGTATTCCATGCCCTTGGAGATCAGGCTCGTCAGATTGATGGGACGGTAGTTCCTGGGATCCAAGGTGGATCCCCCCTTGTGGAGTGGAATAATTGTAGCTGTGCTCCACTCAGTAGGCACGAAGCCTGAGGTGAGGCTATGATTAAACATGACACTTAGGTGAGGTACCAGTTCATTTTGTTCATTTTGTAATTCATGTAGTACACAGCCTGGGATGTCATCTGGTCCCATGGATGCTGTGTTCTTAGCTTTGAAGAGTGCGGTTTCTACCTGTGTGGCCGTGATTACCGAAATTTGGCAATCTTTTGGTACTGAGATGGGCCCTTTAGGGGGTGAGGGGGGGGGTGAAGTTGGCACTAAATTATTCTGCCAGGATATTGGCAATATCCTTGGGATCAGTATATTTAATGCCATTCTGTTGTAGCTCAGAGCAGATCTGAGCATTGCCATTTAAATTCTTGACATAACTATAGAATTCCTTGTGGTTGTCTTTGGAATCTTTGGCAATTTTATTTTCGTAACTAGCTTTGGAGGATTTTATGAAGAATCTCAGCTTCTTACTTGAGGCTGATAAGGGAGTTTTTTGCATCCTGGGATTTTCCTCTTTTCTGCAACAGTTTCTTTCTTCTGTTGTAAAGTTTGTTTATGGCAGGGGACCACCAGATTGGCTTCCTTTTTTTGGAGGAGAGCGTCTTTGTTCTATTTGGGATGGTACGATTCATGCACGAGTGGATGTTCTCATACAGTGCCTTAGTGTAGGATTCAGCAGTCGAACTTTCAGCTCCCGTCTGCATGGGTGTCATAAAGTTTGCCACTTATGACTTGCGTAGCATGAAGTTGGCTTTGGAGAAGTTTTTTACGGAGGTTGCCTTACTGGGAGGTGGGGGTGGGATGTGGATGTCAAGGGTGATTTGCTTATGGTCAGACCTGACCAATGAGGGGGTGACCACTGGTGTGGAGCATCTATCTCCCATGTTGGTAATGACCAGGTCTAGGATATTGGAGACCCTGGTGGGACAATGCATTAGTTGATCCAGGGCACTGGAATTTATGAATTCCAAGAACCGTTGGGAAAAGGTGTTGGTACCTGAGTAGTTTTCCCAGTTAATGGCAGGGTAGTTGAAATCACCCAGTATTAGGGTGTTTGGTTGTATCTTAATATTTTCCAGTGTGTTTAGAAAGGTGTAGTGAGAATTTTGGGGCATGGTGGGGGATCTGTAGCAAGCTACAATTTGGATTGTAATCTTACCTAGTGTTAGTTGTGTCTGGAGAATTTCAGATGCATTGTGTTGGGCAACTAGCCTGGACATGTGAATATTCTTGGTGAATATGGACACTCCTCCACCTTTAATGTTTCGGTCTTGGTTTGGTGGCCGAAAAGTGTGGTAAGAATTGTAGCCTGGTATTGCAGGGGTGCTCTCTGGAGCCTTGAACAAGGTCTTATTTACTGCACAGATATCGATGTTCTCCATTTTTAGGAGTGCCTCGAGAGAGTGCATTTTGAGGTTTAGACTTCTAGCATTGAGTAGCATTACCTTCAGATTTTGCATGCTTGTATCTGTTATGGTGGTGGTTTTGTCCTTTGAACCTTGCCTAAAAAAGGCACTATAGGGGTGGCAAGAGCTTTAGCTAGTAACCTGAATCCCAGGGGTAACATGTGCAGACCATCTCTGGCAAAGCATCATGGTTTGTCAATCATGTCATCCCAGGCAGACAGATACTGGATCCCCTTTGAATGACACCAGAAGCTTAGCCAATTGTTGAAGTCAATCATTTTGTCTTTATACTGTGGTATCATTCTGGGCGAAGGCAGCATGCTACTCAGGGCTAAGGTCATACCTGCCTGGGCCACATGATCTGAGAGCTCTTCCATACCTCTTTTCATGTAGTCCAGGGAGGTACATCTCAAGTCATTCACTCCAACATTTTTAGCATACAGTATCTGCCCACACAAATTGCTCATACCTGTGCCTGACATATTTTGCTGTTATTTACTTGTATATTGAATCTCACTTTTAGCATGCCGTATCTGCCTTTAACATATTGCTCAAACCTGTGGAGGGCATATTTTGCTGTTACTTACTTGTATGTTGGATTAGAATATCACTTTTAGTATACAGTATCTGCCTTTATCAAACTGCTCAAACCTGTGCAGGACATATTTTGCTGTTATTTACTTGTATGTTGGATTTATGCCATCACTGGACCAGTACACATCAATATTTGGCTTTACGTGTATTGCTGCTTGAATGCATTACAGTTTCTTTTATAACATACCTGTCCAGCTAACTCTGCTAACCTCTAATTTCAGCAAACTTTACTCTGTAATTCTACTGCCCTACATTTGCTTCTCTCTCTTATAACTCCCTCTTACTCTTCCCTTTTTCCAGGCAGTATCTTCAGGCTACTGCAGCAGTATGGAACACACCTATCCCTAGTCTGAAGCTAAATGTCTCCTCAACAATGCTAAAGTTAATTGGTAATGTATGTTAACTCCTCACATATACCTGCCATTACTCTGTGTGTTTAACAGCTGCAAGCAAAGCACCTAGCTTAACCTAAACTCCTGCTGTTTCTCCACCCTTCTCTATTCTCTACTGTCTCCTCTTAGCAGCTGTCCTATCCCACCACTACTTTTATCTCCTGGTCTCTGTATTGTTTCCCCTTGCTCACTGACAATCACATTTGCCATCTGTAATTACTTTATTTAATGCAAGTTAAAAGATAGCTGTAGCTTCTCTATATACTCACGGCTACACTGACTGATAGTTTTTCTGTAGTCTGCCATGACTGCAACCCGGTCCAGTCTGCTCCATTTGCCCTCTCTAAGCTAGGGCTGACTTCACTCCCCTACCCTACCCCCAATTCCCATACACCCCCTCTACCCCTACACTTATACTTACATAAGCTCCACCCTATCTTCCCTATACCAGTCACAGCCTCCCTCCAATCATCCTGTTAAACCAATCACTACCAAACCAGCCAACCCATACTATTCTCTCCCCACCCTCGCACTGCAAACACCTAAAAACCTTCTTACTCCACCCCTTATACTCCACACAGTATGTAGCTCCTTTCTAACAAGCTTTCCCACTAGCCCATAATAAAACTGTAAGCCACAATGACCTCCATATTAATAATACTTACACACACATTACTTCCACAACTTACCCCAAAAATAGTTGCCCCCACTGATACATATTCTTCCAGTTACCAAACACACCATCACAGCTTCTGGAAAATCTCCCCTCTGGTCCACTATCACAACTCTACTCCATCCTTGATCTAAAAGGATTATAAGATTTCACTCAATTCCCCTCCTTCTTAAACTGCTGAAGATTTTACCATCCACTTTATAAAATCTACAGCTGATCTTATCACTAAAACCACCAATACCTGCCTCTCTTCCTCTCTACCTACCCCTAATACTTCCCATTCATCTGGCCCAGACCCTCCTCACCTTCAAAGCACTGAACGCCCTCTCGAGAACCATCCCACTTCCTCTCTTCAGCCAATACCTACAAACCTCATAAACAGATTAGTGCACAAACTCAAATCCTGCTCTACCTCCACTCACAACCTCCCTCCGACATACCTAAAATTAGCAGTTGACTCCATAGCATATCCAGTCAGCATCTTAATCAATCGATCCATATCTGAATCCACAGTACCTGAAATCTGGAAAAAGTCCCATATCATCCTCATTCACAAAGGAGGTAACTCCACTGAACTTACAAACTTTCAACACATAGCCATACTTTCTCCCATCTCTAAAATGCTGGAAAAATGTATTCATCTTCAACTCATGAAATATCTACAGCATAACAACCTCCTTACAAACACACAACATGGATTCCATCTCAGCCACAGCACAACAGCCCTCCTAGCCTTCACCGAATATGTAAATAGAGCTAGAGACACAGGTTACTTATGTGTCTGCTCTATTTCTTGATCTCTCAAAGGCATTCAATACCATTTCACACTCTTTCCTCTTAAACAAGCTCTTTAACCTAGGCGTTACCCCATCTAAACAAGCTCTCTAACCTAGAAATTATCCCACCTACGCTAAAATGGTTCCATAGTTACTTATACAATAGAAAACAAGAAGTAAAATGGTTAAATGTATTCTCCCCCTTTCTACTAAACCCCACCAGAGTCCCATAAGGATCCATATTAGGACCCCTACTTTTTAATAGTTTTACATATAACCTGTGCATTGCATCTACTAGTGAAACAGTCATACAATATGCTGATGATTCCACAATAATCTGTACTTCTCACACCCTACCCTAGTTTCTCTGTGATGTTCAACAAACCTTTTCTGCTGTTGAATCATGGCTTACTAACTGCCATCTATTCCTCAACTAAAAAAAGTAAGCTGCTTCTTTTTCATCAAAAAAGTGTGCTACTTCAAAATTCTCTCTGCTAACTCCACCCTGAAAATGTCCACCACACCAAGCTACTAGGTGTAGTTATAGATGATTACTTATGATTTGAACTCAACATTCAACAAAACATAAGAAAAACCCACCCGAAACTTGGCACACTACAGAGAAACAAACACACCCTAACCTCTTCTTCTAAAATCACCCTCACCAAAACTTTCCTTCTACCCTCACTCCTTTATGGTGCAGCACTACTTACCAATTTACAGAGCTCCTCTAAATCCAAAATGGAACAGTGCTATAATAAAGTGGCCAAATTTGCCACCAACTCAAATAATTGAATACAATGCCCCTTTTGGGATGACCTTACCCGACACCTGCAGCAACTGGAGAGACCCCAAAAGTACCTCACCAAGAGGATCATGGGCTACAAACAGATGTCCTATGCAGCTCGACTAAAGAAACTCCAGCTCTACTCAGTTGCTTACCGCCTACTCAGAGGCGATCTATGCCTGGCGTACAAAGCCATGTCAAACCCAGAATTAATGGACATGCTCCACCTCAAAAAATCCAAGTCCCTTAGAGCTACACGCTCCAGGGACCTAAACCTCAGCACAAAAATAAATAGAACATGCTGGAGGGACAGATTCATTTCCCAGAGGCTCCCCTCACTCTGGAATAGAATCCCAATTCATGTTAGACATAGCCCCTCGCTGACCCTCTTCAAGCTTAAATCTGGACGCTGCGGACGGAAATCGCAAATTCACCCCTGGGATCTCTTCTGTGTCCCTGCTAGACAGAGGCACAGTAAACTAATCTTAAAAGGGTACCTTCTGTGACCTACTTTACAGAGGCACAGTAGGTTAATCTAATAGGGAGGCGGAAGCCAAATACACTCTGGCTAGGCTTATAAATGCACTAGGGCAGATAGCCTAGTATCTACCTATAAACCTATGAACCCACCATTTCTCGTCACTAAAAACTAAACTGGCTAGAATTCCCCAACTACCTACTATATACCCAACTACTTACACTCCACAACATGGTCAACAAGCCCCTAGCCTGTCCAGCACTAAACAATATCATCAAACCTTATAACCCAAACAGAGCACTCATGTCTATAGACTAAGAGCTCCTTACTACATCTAAACCCTCCAAGACAGCTGGACAAAGCCTCTACTCCCACTGTGTTTCAAAAGTATAGAACTCACTTCATCTTACTATGAGAACTACTACTAACCTACCTGCTTTTAAAACTGTACTGAAACAACACATGATCAGCTCCTGACCCATGCACTGATCCAAGCTAATTTCTTCTCCAGTAACCAGCCAAATAGCACCAAATAAGGACAACTATGTAAAATTTCTTCCATTTAGCCAAATATGAGTTTCTTAGCCTCCTTTAATACATGCTACACATCCAGAGAGAACAGGTGCCTAAAATGTGTTAAAACTGTAAGCATCCAGACAGTGAACTGAAGAAATTGAAGGTATGGGTGTATCAATTGACCCTGTCCTGTGTGAGTAAGTCTGTCCTGTGAAGGTGCATGCAATAATTGCCCTTGGCCATTTTGAAAATATCATTCTCCTATCTTGGACACAACAGAAGAGTCTTCATGGGTTCTGTTCAAGCAGCTTTATTTTATACAAACACATCTTGATAGAAAATTACTGACTTCACCTTAAGTAACTTATATACAAACTAACTGCAGGATTCATACATGCTTACTCTCTGGCTACACTTTCAAAATGGCACTAGGTATGGCATGTGCTCAGTCTTTATACATGCACGTTACGTCTTTGATGTGCTTTTTAATGCTATAGTACACACAGCTCGTGCACTCTGATCTACATCCTTCCTCTTAAAAAACAAAACATGCAATGTTATGAAATTGTTTGGCATGCAGATATCACATACAGTTTTATATTATGCAATTACACAAATGATATACATATATGCAAAGTTAAGTCCATGTTGCTGCATATTTCACACTAGGCCTGGGTACTCGTCCATATCGTGTGACGTAAAGCTGGGAACTGGACTTAACTGGAGCGGTCTCCATACACTGGTCAGTCTTTCAAGAGTCTGAAACACCTTCAGGACTGGAATCAGAGATAGCAACACACTCTAGGATGGAAACAACATTTGATTTGCTCTGAGATTTGGAGTCTGTGTCCATCAAATGATGTTGTGATGATGATTCTGGTACAGAGAGTAAATGTCTGCAGTTTCTCCTGTATGCCATACTCTCAGATTCTACAAGGTAGGATCTCAGCTTGGCACATATACCTGCAACTTGACCAATCCGGTCAACAACTTTCACCGTTTGTATTCTCACTGTTTCTCCTTCCCTCAATGGAGGAAGAAATCAGCTCAATTTGTCGTAACTGGACTTCTGGATCGAATGCCTTTTGAACAGTTGAGCCTTTATGGTTTTGTTCTTAGCTTTATGTCTTAATAAACTGGAATACATAGGTATCGTCATTCTAGTTTGCCAGGAAAGAAGTCTTTGAGAAGGTGAGCTAAGAATATTGTCACGGGCTATGTTTCTGAGATTAAGTAAATTCAGAAAGACATTGGTATTGTCATGCTTTGACCTTTCAAGTAATTGCTTTGCACTCTGCACTGCACATTCAGCTAGACCATTTGACTGCAGATACTCAGGACTGCTAGTAATATGAACAAAGTCCCATTCTTTTGCAAATTTCTGAAACAACTAACTATCAAATTGAGTACCATTGTCAGAGATACCTTTGTGTGGACTACCATAGACTGAGAAATGATGTTCCAAATTAGTAATAACAGTACTGGATGTTAGGTTAGTTAGTAAGTCAATTTCAAACCACTTTGAGGTAGTGTTGATTGTTCCACTCAAATATATCAGTGGCTACTGTTGACCAAGGTAGTTCAGGGACTTGACTTACATGAAGTAGTTCTCTTTGCAGATGTGGCTTAGTACTACTGCATACTGAACAAGAAGAAATTACTGTTTCAATGTCTCTCAGTAATGACGGCAAAAATACTAATTCTGTAGCTCTTCTCTTAGTGGATGAGGAACCTGGGTGACCACAAATCTGGATATATTCTTGTAAGGAAGTAGGAACAACAATTTTAGGACCTTTGAAAATAATGACATCTTCCATCAACATTTCATCTCTGTAAGGAAAAAGTACAGTTTTGTACCTACCATAAATGTAGATGTTCAAGTGTTCACACTGCTGCAGTCATCACACTTGGGTTATCCTGCCGTCAGGCGGTCCCGCAGTCGGCCAGAGTTCCAAAGTCTTGGTCCGGCGTCGGTTGCTGTCCCTTCTTCCCTGACGTCAGTGCGCCAGGGGTATATATGCATCTGACGCCATTTTCTTCAGTTTTTCTTGCCCCAGATGTCAGGTGCCCCCAAGTAGGTAGGCAATACATATTGCTAATCAAAAATATACATATAAAATAAAAACAATACCTTCAGTTACCAGCAAATACACCCCAAAGGTAGTATAGGATAGAATAGGTAAGTCCAGCTAGTTCAGAGGGGATGGAGGGAGGGTAACCTGGACTGCAGCAGTGTGAACACTCGAACATCTACATTTATGGTAGGTACAAAACTGTACTATGTTCATTGTGTTACACTGCTGCAGTCATCACACTTGGGTTGAATCCTAAAGCTAAGTTTGGGTGGCTGGTCTATAAAGAGTTAGGATTGGCTAAGAGGCCTTGCAGAACTGCAGTGGCAAATCCTGCTCTGGATTTAGAGTAAAGAGGCAGGTGGTAATGCTTGGTGAAGGTGTGCACTGAACTCCAAGTTGCAGCCTCCAAAATTTCCTTGGTAGATACTCCTCTGAAAAAGGCTGCTGAAGTGGCTGTTGCCCGGGTGGAATGAGGCCTAATGTTATTAGGGACTAATTTTCCATGCTGTGTGTAGCAGTACCGAATACAGTGTCCTATCCATTTGGATATAGTCTGCTTTGAGATAGCCTTGCCTTGTGATCCTGCAGCATATGCTACAAACAGTTGATCAGTTTTCCTGAAAGCTTTTGTTTTGTCCAAGTAGAAGCGTAGCTGCCTGTGTATGTCCAAAGAATGCAGAAGTTTCTCCCCTTTATTTTGGGGGTTTGGATAAAAAGTAGGCAAATGGATGGTTTGGTTAAGAGCCACACTAGATACCACCTTTGGCATGAAGGTAGGGTTTGTCCTTAAAGATACCCTATCCTGATGAAAAATTATAAAAGGTTCCACTGCCATTAATGCCTGTAGCTCTGAGACTCTTCGTGCTGAAGTTACTGCCAGGAGCAGAACTGTTTTCCATGATAAAACTTTTAGATCGGCTGTATTGGCTGGTTCAAAAGGTGATAGGGTCAGTTTTTCCAAAACGAAATTGAGGTCCCAAGTTGGTGTTGGTGCTCTCCGGGGCGGTCTTATGTTTGTAGCCCCTCTGAGGTACTGCTTTAGCAAGGGATGAGAGAATAAAGGAGGATCCATGTTGTAATATGCAGAAATGGCAGAGGCGTGAATCTTAATTGATGAAAAGGATAGGCCTCTGTCCAGCATCTCAGTTAAGTATTGTAAAATCTGAGGAATGTTTGGAACAAGAGGGTCAAGGCTGTGAGCCTGGTTCCAGGCACAGAATCTCTTCCATTTTTCTGAGTAAGCTTTCCTGGTGCTAGGCCTCCTGGCCTCCAAAATGACATCCATAACAGCTTTAGAGAGAGGTGTTGCCTGTTTGACTAAAGTATCTGCCATGCAGCCAGGTTTAGGGATTTGAGCTGACCGTGCAGGATCTGATTGTTTTGTTGAGTCAGAAGGTGTGGAATTTGGGGCAAAATCCATGGTGGGCCCTGAGCCAAGTTCCTTAAGATAGGGTACCAGTGCTGGCGTGGCCAGTCTGGAGCAATCAGGATCATCTGTGTTTTTTCTTGTCTGGCTTTTAGGAGTACCTTTGAAAGGAGAGGCAGTGGTGGGAAGGCATAGACTTTTAGGTTTTTCCAGCTGAACAGAAGAGCATCCACTTTCCATGCTTGTTTGTGATAAGTCCTTGTGCAGAATTTTTGTAGTTGGCAATTCAGAGGGGAGGCAAAAAGATCTATGTCTGGGCATCCCCATTTTTGTGTTATCATGCTGAAGATTTCTGGATTCAATTTCCATTCGAGAGGGTACATGATATTTCTGCTTAGGTTGCTTGCCAGAGTATTTTTCTTTCCTGGCAGGAATTGTGCTTGCAGGTGAACTTGGTACGTTAGAGCTGTGCTCCACAAGGTCATGGCTTGCCTGCATAGGGGATAAGAATGAGTGCCCCCTTGTTTGTTTATGTACCACATTACTGTGGTGTTGTCTGTCTTTAGTAATAGTTGTCCTGGATGTAGAAGGTCCTTGAAAGCTGTTAGGGCATTTTGAACAGCCAACATCTCTTTTTGATTGATGTGAAGATGCATCTGGTCTGTGGTCCACTTGCCCTGAATGCATGTTCCTGCTATGTGTGCTCCCCAGGCGTAATCCGAAGCATCTGTTGTTAGAGTTTGCCTGGCTGTGGGTTGGGTAAAAGGCTGACCCTTGTTTAGGTGACATGCCTGTGCCCACCATCGAAACTCCTGTTGTAGGCAGGGAATTATTGGAATTACTGCTTCTAGACTGTGAGAATGTTGAGTCCAAACACTTTTTAGGAACCATTGTAATTTCCTCATATGCAGTCTGGCATATGGTATTAGTAGTATGCAGGATGCCATGAATCCCAGGGCCTGCAGAATTTTTCTTGCAGGGAGATGGGACGTTTTTGCCAGTAGTTGAAAATATTGAGTTAGTTGCACTTGTTTGTCTGGCGTGAGGTAAGCCATCTGGGCCGTTGTATTTAAGCTGGCACCCAGGAATGTAATCTATTGTGAGGGCACTAGTTTTGACTTCTTTTCGTTTACTGGGTACCCTAGAGAAATTAGCAACTTTTTCACAAACGCCACATACTGTAGAAAAATGTCCTTTGTCTCTGCTTGAATGAGGCAGTCATCCAGGTATGGATATATTTGAATTCCTTTTTGTCTGCAAAATGCAATTACTGGTGCCAGGCACTTTGTGAAGACCCTGAAGCAGTAGATAAGCCAAAGGGCAGTGCAGAGAATTGGTAGTGCATTGTACCAGCTTTGAATCGGAGGTATCTTCTGCAATTTTGTCTGATAGGGACATGCAGGTATGCCTCTTTGAGGTCCAGAGTAACAAGCCAAGCCTTCTTGCCCAGCATGGGTAGAAGCTGCTGTAATGTCAACATTTTGAATTTCGGAATATCCAGGTAAGTATTCAGAATTGAAAGGTCCAGTATAGGCCTCCAGGCTTTGTCCTTTCTGGGGACCAGGAAGAGTCTTGAGTAAAATCCTTGTCCTTGTTCCTGTTGGTACTTTTTGTATAGCTCTCATGTCCATGAGGGCTGAAATTTGTTTTTCTGCCTCTGCCCATTGATTTTGTGGCAGGTCTGGCATTCCTTTTAGCTTTGGTAAAGTATGGAAGTGGAATCTGTAACCTTGAGACACAATATTCAGGACCCATTTGTCTTGGGTGATTGTTTGCCAGTTTTGAGAAAAAAGTGCTAGTTTTCCCCCCTAAGGGGGCTTCCAGAAGGGACATGCTTGGAAAGGAAAGTCATTGTGACTGTTTCCTGTAAGGTTGAGACTTGTCCTCACCTCCTTTTGGGGTTGAGGTGCCCCACTGTCATTGTCTGTTTGAGCCTTGGGGTTGAGATCTGCCTCTTGGGCGTCTGTATATGCCTCTCTGTGGCCTGTCTGACACTGGAAAGGACCAATTTTTTGTTGGCCAATTTCTGCTAAACCGAGGTGGCTGTACCTGTAAGAAATCCTTGACTGTTTGCATAGATTTAGCTTTATCCTCCATTTTCTTTAACACCTCTTCTGCCTTAACACCAAACAAGGTATCATGTTGTAAAGGAGCATCCAATAACTTTTAGTTATGTACTCACCATAACTTCAGATGTTTGGGATCCATCTCGCCTACATTCTGACTGATGGGTTCGGAGCCGATCCCTCGGCTCCGACTCGGCACGCTTATGCCAAAGAGCGAAGTCTCTAATTGGCTGAGCTTACTATATCCCAGGATGCACCACTACCAGTCCCCCAGATCTAGTTTGTCCGCATACATGCACACATGCACGCCCTGCTTATATAACATCGTCAGATGAAACAAGATAAACAGTAAAACTCAAAACCGTTCAATCTCTTCTGATCTCCAAGGCAGGGGGAAGGAGGGTGTTTAGGAATGTAGGCGAGATGGATCCCAAACATCTGAAGTTATGGTGAGTACATAACTAAAAGATGTTATGTGATCCTATCTCGCCTACATTCTGACTGATGGGACAGCGTCCCTAGCACCTGAATCCTGGGTGGCTCACTGGAAAACACTCCTGAGTACCGTGGAACCAAATGATGCTCGTCCTTTAGATGCCACATCCAATTTGTAGTGGGAAATGAGTGTGCGGATTGGACCAAGTAGCCGCAGCACAAATTTCCGATATAGCGAGCTTGGAATGAAAAGCTATAGAAGTAGCCATAGCTCTGGTAGAATGAGCTTTGATAGATGTTGTAAGTTGCTTATTCGAAGAAGAATAAGCCTGAGTTATGCAATCTCTGATCCATTTGGAGATAGTAGCTTTTGTGATGGTTTGACCCAATTTATTATCTGAGAAGGACACAAACAACTGGTCTGACTTACGAAGTTGCTGAGTCCTGTCTAAATAGAAGCGTAATTGCCTGTGAACATCCAATTTATGGAGCGTGTATTCTGCTTCATTGGAGAATTTTGGGAAGAAACTGGTAGCTCTAGAGATTGTTGGAGACAGAAACTAGAACAGACCTTTGGGACAAAGGATGGATTAGGCCTAAGTGATACTCTATCCTTGTGGAAAATCAAGTACGGTGGCTTAATAGACAGGGCTTGAAGCTCTGAAACTCTTCTTGCAGAAGTAATTGCAACTAAGAAGGCAGTTTTCCAAGACAGATATTTTAACTCACATGTAGCAGCCGGTTCGAAAGGGGAAGATGTTAATGCGCGAAGCACCAAATCAAGATCCCACGGAGGCGCAGGATGAAATATTGGGGGTCTTAATAGGCCCGCACCTTTAATGAAAGTTTTGCATAGTCTGCTGCTCATCAATGGAGGATCCATGGATTCGTGGAATTTAGAGATAGCCGCTAGTTGGACTTTAATAGTAGAGACAGAAGATCCTTGATTAAACAGGGATGTTAAGAATTTCAAAACCTCTGGGATAGGAGCAGTGATAGGGTCTAAGCCCTTGAGTCGAGCCCAGATAGCAAACCTCTTCCACTTACTGAGGTACAATTTGTTAGTGGTGGGTTTGTGGGCGAAGATAAAATGTGAACAACTTCGGGTCTAGTGTGTGACTTCTGACTAAAGTCGGAAGTGGAGGAGCCAAGCTGTCAATTTCAAAGATCGAAGGGACTGATGCTGATGTCCCGACTGATGAATTAGCAGGTCCGAATTAGGTCTAAAGTCCACGGATCGTCCACATGCTTCTTCAGGTAAGGAAACCATACCTGACGAGGCCAGTATGGGGCAATCAGTATCATTGCGGACCCCAATTGAGAAGCTTTTGAATGACTTTGGAGAGAAGTGGAATCGGAGGAAAGGCATAAAGTAGCCCTGTTGGCCAAGGTTGTGCTAGAGCATCCATAGCTGGTACTCCCTGATGTGGGATCAAGGAGAAGAACCTTTGGCACTTGGTGTTTAGTGGAGTTGCAAATAGGTCGCAGCACGGTCCCCATCTCCTGAAAACCTGAGCTGCTACTGTTTGGTTTAGAGACCACTCGTGAGGAGAGAGAATTGTCCTGCTCAATTTGTCTGCCAATATATTTGACCTTCCGGGATGTGGGTCGCTACCAAGAAGCGGTTGGTAGCTACAGCCCATTCCCACACTCTCATGGCCTCTCTGCAAAGGGGCGATCTGGTCCCTCCTTGTTTGTTCAGATACCAGACCACCGACATGTTGTCTGTGTGGATGGCGATGATGCCCTGAGGAAGAAACTTGTGTAAGGCCTGTAGGGATAGAAGTACAGCCCTCATCTCCAACACGTTGATGTGGAGAAGAGCTTCGTCTGGAAGCCAGGAGCCCTGAACTAGCCTGCCCAGACAATGCCCCCCCCACCCTATCTGGGAGGCATCTGTCGTCAGGGTAACCACTGGAGAGGGAATAACAAAGGGGCTTCCTTGATTCAGATTGGATGTCTGAAGCCACCAGCGAAGGTCCCGTTGCATATTTCCGTAATCATGATGTGATGATTGAGGGAAGATCCTGAAAGGACCATTGAGTTGACAATAGCCACTGAAGAATCCTCATGTGCAATCTTGCCAGAGGAACTAAAAGAACCGTGGCAAACATTGAGCCTAAAACTTGTAGAACCATCCTGGCTGGGGCTTTGGATCTCGAGATCAGAGCTTGAACTTGGCCCTGTAAAGTTTGGATCCTTTCGGCAGGAAGAAAGACGCATCAATCTTGAGTCTATCTCTGCTCCTATGAACCTTATGCTGAGAGGGCAGCAAGACAGACTTTGACCAATTGAATGTAATCCCAGGGTAATACCCAGGAGATGGTGGCTTTGAGGTTGTCCATTAGTAGATGCCTGGTGGTGGCAGTCAGGAGCCAGTCGTCCAGATAGGGAAACACTTGGAATCCAAGACTTCTCAGGTGAGCCGTCACTACTGCCAAACACTTGGTGAACACCCTGGGGGCTGTGGTGAGACCAAAGGGCAGAGCAAAATTGGTAATGACTGACTCCCAGGCTGAAGCGCAGATACCTCCTGGACGCCTGATGTATCGGTATGTGATAATAGGCGTCCTTGAGGTCTATGGAGCACATCCAAACATCCTTCTCCAACAATGGGAGAATGGATTGTAACGTGACCATTCGGAATTTGGATTTCGTGACGGATTGGTTCAGTCTGCTGAGATCCAATATTGGTCTCAGGTCCCCTGTCTTTTTTGGCACCAAAAAGAACCTGCAGTAATTTCCTGATCCGATCTGGTCTGTGGGGACCGTTTGGATGACCCCTTTTTGTAGCAGCTTTAAAGCTTCTGCGGCTGCCATTTCCCTTTGACTGGGTGGTGGGTCCGGGATTCTTTTGGACGGTGGGGGGGAGTATGTGAATGGGATGGTGTAACCTCCGCCAATGATCCGAAGCACCCATCTGTCCTGAGTGATTGACTCCCAGGCTTTTAGGTGCTTGTCAACACGACACCCGACTGGCTCGAGCAGCACAGCCGGGCAATCCCTCATGACGTGTGGGAGGCTGAAGAGCCACGAAAGGACTCGCGGTCTCCAGAATTGCGGGGCCCTCTGCCGCCTCTGGGACGGCGTCTCCTGAAAAATTTCCCGTCCTCTGCCTCTGGAAGGGAATCTTCCTGCTGTTGAGAGAAAAACTTACGAGATTTGGAACCACATTTTCCCTCCTTTAGCCTTGGGGTAAGGCCGAAGGGAGTGGAATAACGGGCACCTACGGCAGATAAAGTTTTTCCCTCTTGCTCACAGCGGTAAGGGTGTCTTTAACCTTGGGTCCAAACAAGGAGGACCCATCAAAGGGAGCGTCGGCGAAGGAAGACTTGAAGGCCTCCGAACTGACACAAGCGGAGCCAGGCTTGTCTCCGTAGAGCCACGCCTGTGCCTGCCGCTCTACCCCCTTGCCGCATAGGAAATGAGCCTCATGGACGAGTTAGAAATTGACGTAAGGATAGCCAACTGAGAGCTAACCGACTGGGCTAGCTGCTCAGGTAGGTTACCCGAGAGGGAATCTGACAACTCCTTGACCAGATCCCTCTGAAGCCTGGTAAAATGTGCCAAATAATTCAGAGACCTTAAAGTAAAGGCCGCTGAAGTCAGGGTGCGCTTCCGCACCTGTCCATACTCCTAGACTCCTTATTAGGAGGATGGACGGACGTTGAAGCCTCTGCCACGTCCTGTTGTGTAGCAGATGCCACCACCATGGCATCTACAGCCACGCCTTTAGTGAGGAACTCCTTCTCTGGGGGAGCAGACAAAAACTTATTTGGACGAGAAGGGACTGGTTCCACGGTATCTGGATGTTCCCACGCCCTTCGACAAACTAAATCCAGAAGCTCGTCGAAGGCGGAGACACCCAGGAGGCGGAGGGCTGAGCCCCAAAGGCCTTGAGGAGCACTGACTCATCAGCAGAGGGGGTTTGGATATCCAGCCTCGTTGTTTGAGGATCTCTAAGATGTCTGCAAATGAGACATCATCCGAGGACGACGGGGACCCCTCTGCATCATCAAGATCAGTGTCTGATGTAATAGACGGGGAGTCCACGTGCTTCCTCTTGCACGATCTCTTCCTTGGGGTTCCTCCGAAGACAACTCGAAGAACCCTCAGGAGGAGGGAACCCCAATGGGGTAACCTCAGGCCCCGGGCTCCGCTGACTACGGACAGGGAACTGCCAAAGACCCAGTCTCCACGCCCAGGAAGGTGCCGGTAAAGCCGGAGAGATGGCGAGAGGACTTGGCCAAGGCACTCCTCATGGCTCTGAAAGCCGGACCCCAGAATCCTGGGAGTGTCCGTCCCCGAGCCGTGATAGCCGACGGAAGTCCCGCAGCGAAGCACCGAGGGAGGCTCGAACCGAAAGCATAGGTCCCAAACATCACTCCCGGGTCCAGCCGAAGAAGTCCGCGCAAACTCGGACCCGAAGGCCGGGTTGGAGTAAGGGTCGGAGCCGACCCTAAGATCTCCACCGGCTCCAACAGCACCTGCTCCGGCGGAGCCGGGCAGTCGGAGGAGGAATGGCAATGGGGTGGGCCAGGGTCATCGGCTCCAAGCCAACTGGGTCAGAACCGAAACAAATTTTTGGAAGACTGGGGACTGGAACAGTCTTTGGAGCACCCTGTCTATATCAGAATCTGACATCCTCAAGACCGAGAGGAAACAGAACGGGTTCGAGACGCCTCTCCAACGGCCCCAAAGGACTAGGGGACCGGCTCGAGGTGACTCGATGACTATCGGCGCCGAAGGAATACACACACCAGACTCCATCGGTGCCGAGGTGGACTTCGGCCGAGGAGGAAGTGTCTGAGCGACCCTGTCGGCTCCGAGACCAGTGGAGCCGGCGAAGGTGACCCGCCTCTCGATGCCCCAGCCATCGGCTCGGCCAGAGGAGTCGATACTGGTGGCATCGAGGCAGACCGTTCGACCTCGGCTCCGAAGTCCTTGGAGCCAAGGAGAGGCCTGCCTATGTCTCTTGGCGGTCGGATCCGACGGACTGGTCGGAACCGCCTTTCTTTTAGCGGAGAAGGAGAGGATGCCAAGGCTTCTTCAAAAGAAGGTTTAATTAACCCCTTAAGAATCAATTTATTTTTCCTCTCCTGGAGGACCCTTGAGGAAAAAGCGTGACATACGCTGCATGACTCCTGTAAGTGTTTTGCACCCAAACAATACACACAGAGCGAGTGATCGTCTGTGATGGACATTTTGAAACTACATTTTGTACATTTTTTAAAGCCCGAAGGCCTAGGATTCTGAGACATTATGGTAAGACAATTTCAGTAATCTTTGACAGGAAAAATACAATTACTGACTTACTGATGACACCACTTAAATATATGCTTACAGTTATCGCTTAAAAGCGCAAATGACAGGGAACTTTGAAAACCCTGTAAGGTTTTAGGAGGGTTGACTGACCGGGAAGGCCCTAGATGAAGGGGGCCTAAAGCAACCTCAACCCAATCACACAACAAAAGTCTTCAACAAATCCAAACACACACAATGAGAAGAATAGCCGTTAAAACAGCTTTTTAAGACAAAAACAGCAAAAAACTGACAGAAAAAGTTAGTTAAAATAACTACTCAGCTCAGCCAGCTCGAGACCACGTCTTCGCAGGATAGCGGCAAACGAGATCTGGGGGACTGGTAGTGGTGCATCCTGGGATATAGTAAGCTCAGCCAATTAGAGACTTCGCTCTTTGGCATAAGCGTGCCGAGTCGGAGCCGAGGGATCGGCTCCGAACCCATCAGTCAGAATGTAGGCGAGATAGGATCACATAACATCTTTGCCTTAACATGTTCAGGTAAACTCTCTTCTTTTAACCAAGCATGTCTTCGAATAACAGAACCTGTAACTGCGGCTCTACAAGAGGCCTCTAAAGAATCAAAACCATATTGCAGAGTATGTTTTCCCACCTGTTCAACTGCATGCAATAAATCCTGCATTTCTTTACAATCAGGAGCTTCTGAGCTAGCAAACATTTTCTCTTTTAACTGAGCCATTAAATATTGTTGGTACTTAAGCATGTGAAACTGGAAATTTAAAGCTCTTACTGCTAAAGTTGCAGACATGTATACTTTCTTCCCCCATCTATCCAAAGCTCTGGAATCTCTGTCAGAGGGTACTGGATTTTTTGCAATGGAAACCTTAACCCCTTTTGGACCCTGTGAAATAGTTTCTGGATCAGCAGAAGGGTTTTTGTAAAGAAACTTGTGAGAGTCAGGGACTCTATAATACCTATCTGGCTTGGCTGGAGCAAGGGGGCAAAGAGTCAGGAGATAAGCTGGATTCAGAGAATACATCATCCACAATGTCTAGCACAGGCGGAATAGGCAGGGGCCTGTGCTGAGGCAATAAGAGGAAATCCCTGAGCCTTTTCTTGGATTCTGAGTATTCCTGACTTTCCCAATGGAAATGTTCCCCAAAAGAGTAATCCTCAGGAGGAGAGCTGAAGGGATAGATTCCTCAGCATCAGAGTCCTCATAGGGGGCTAAAGAGTATCCCTGGTCAGAAGAGGAATCAGACGAAATGGAAACTGATCAGAGGAGTCATAGTCTGTATCCTGCCTAGGCCTTTTCTCAGGAGGGGGATGGGAACCCCTAATTAGAGTAATGAGGTCTTCGGCCATTTTAAGCATCTGTTTATTAGGCATGGAGGACTGTCCAGGAGAATGCTGTACTTGTTTCTTTGTCTTTAATGGTACCTTTGTCTTGGCTGTTGTTTTAATGGTAAGTTGTGAAGGTCTGAAAACACCTTCAGAAGCCGGTACCTGCTCAGCGGCTCCGGACCCATCTGAGGGATTAGTTTCCGTAGGCCCAATACCTTGAGTTTCCAGAGGCCTAGTTGTCTCCACGTGGGAATCGGAGGCGGCCTGTGGCTCTGAGGTAGCGGGTGTCAGGGGCTGCGAAAGTGCCTCACTGAGAACTGGAGAACCGGCAACTGGCCTAGAAGAGGTTTCGTCGTCGGTTTTGGACCTCGGATGCCTGTCTTTATCCTTGTCTTTGCGTTTTTTCGGAATTGCGGTCGTCAGTTGATCCGATGGCATAGTATAATTGAACCTTCGGCCAAAGTAGTGCAAAGCAAAATCAAAATGTCCTTTTATAGTGCGTTTGTTAAATCTAGCACAAAACCGACAACTAGTGACGTCGTGATTGGGGCCTAGGCATGGAATACAGTAAAAGTAGGAGTCCTTATGAGGTATTTGCATCCCACAAGAAATGCAATTATTAACTTTTTCTGACATCAGTCTGAGGCAAGAAAAAAGTTTCGCCAGCGGAGTACTTAGCTTTATTGAAGGCTTCGGATCTGAAATTCAACTTTGAAAATCTCAGGAGTCGGCCGACCGGCACTTGCGAACTGCTTCTGCTTCGGGCACCGCGCGGCAAGAAAGACTGGAGAAAATGGATGCATATTATATACCCCTGGCGCACTGACGTCAGGGAAGAAGCGACAGCAACCGATGCCGGACCAAGACTTTGGAACTCTGGCCGACTGCGGGACCGCCTGATGGCAGGATAACCCAAGTGTGATGACTGCAGCAGTGTAACACAATGAACATCAGGTTTGCACTTCAGGTGGTAGACTAGATTGTTCTGACGGCCATACAACATTAATGTAGTGATTCAGCTTTTGCAAAATTGGATCAGACTTAGTGTGATCTCTTAACTCATCGAGTCTAGTGGCAGAAAAATTACACACTGCCGTCACATCAAAATCAAAATTCTCTGCATCAAGCTGTTCTGTTGTATTTCTGGGCAAACTGGATAAGGGATCAGTTTACCTTTCATGTAGATCATTTTGAAGTTGTACTTTTGCAATTTGAGCATCATTCTTTGTAATCTTGCTGGAGTGGAATGCATAGGCTTTTTTCAGAATAGGAACAAGAGGTTGGTGATCAGTTTCAATCTGAATAACTTGACCATAAATATAATCATTAAACTTGGAACACGCAAATACTATTGCCAAAAATTCTTTCTCAATTTGAGCACACTGCATCTCAGTTTGGGTAAGTATTCTAGATGCAGAGGCTACTGGTCTGCCCTCTTGAAGTATAACTGCACCTAAACCAAATTTTGAAGCATCACAGGAAAGAGTGTACTGTCCGGATAAATGGTAAATCCGGACATCAACGTAGATGGAGTGGCAATTTTCTATTTGAGGCTTTCAAATGCTTTCTGGTAATGTTCCAACCATGACCATGCAACATTTTTTGCGCGTTAGCTCTCATAAAGGTCCTGTCAACTCCCTGAAGTCTGGTATGAACTTGCCTAAATAGCTGACCATGCCTAGGAAACATTGTAGAGCTTGAACATTGTCTGGTGCTGACATCTCAAGAATAGCTGCTTGCTTGATTGGATCTGGCCTCAAACCAATACTGGTAAAGAAATCACCTACATATTTAACTTCTGGAAGCCTGAATATGCATTTCAGAGGACTGAGCTTCAAGTTTACTTCACGTGCTCTATCTAGAATTCTCTTTAAGTTTCTGTCATGTTCTGCTTCACTATTGCCTCTAACCAATAAATCATCTACTATTATGGCACAAGGATAACCCCCAAAAATTTGCCCCATTGCATGGTGAAAGACTTCACTTGCAGAATTTATTCCAAATGGTATCCTTAGGAATCTGTACCTGTCAAACGGGGTACCAAAGGTGGTTAGTAATGAGAATTTGCGATCAAGCATTACTTGCCAAAATTAACTTTGTGCTTCTAAAAAGTACAGTTTTGTACCTACCATAAATGTAGATGTTCGAAGATCCACATTGCTGCAGTCCTTACACTTGGGGTAGTCCGCTGTCCTCGGTCGGCCCGAATATCAAAGTATAAGGCTGACGTCGGTCAAGGCGCATACGACTGACATCAGGACGTCAGGGTACAAATGCGCCTGACCGACGTCATATCCTCAGTCTTTTCTTGCCCCAGATGTCAGAAGACCCCAAAAAGAAAGGTCAAAACCAAAAGACAGCAAAAAACAACCAACCACCCTAGTACTAATCATATGTACAATATATACAATATCCACAATATGTACAACCCAAACCACACAACCGCCTCTACTACAGAGGGGAAGGAGGGAGGGTAAATTGGACTGCAGCAATGTGGATCTTCGAACATCTACATTTATGGTAGGTACAAAACTGTACTATGTTCTTCATCTCACATTGCTGCAGTCCTTACACTTGGGTAGAATCCCAAAGCAGAGGTAAGGGAGGATGGCAAAACTATAAAGCAGTAGGAGCTGCCAAAATGCCCTGTAAAATTGCAGTGGCAAAACCAGCCCTAGATTTAGAGGAAAGTGGAAGGTGGTAATGCTTAGAAAAAGTATGCACTGAACTCCAAGTAGCTGCCTCCAAAATATCTTTAGTTGCCACCCCCCTTAAAAAAGCTGTAGAAGTGGCAGTAGCCCTACTGGAATGAGGCCTGATCCCAGCTGGAATCTCCTTACCATGATGGGAATAACAGAAAGCAATACAACACCCAATCCACTTAGAAATAGTTTGTTTTGACACAGGCTTGCCCTGAGAACCCAAAGCAAATGAAACAAATAACTGCGGAGACTGCCTGAACCCTTTAGTTCTGCTCAAATAATATCGCAACTGCCTGTGTATATCCAAAGTGTGCAAAATCTTTTCCCCTTTATTTTGGGGGTTTGCATAAAAAGTAGGCAAATGAATAGTTTGGTTTAAAGCCACACTAGAAACCACTTTAGGCATAAAGGAAGGATTAGTACGCAAAGATACCCTATCCTTATGGAAAATTAAGAAAGGCTCAACCGCCATAAGGGCCTGTAATTCAGAAACCCTTCTCGCAGAGGTAATGGCCAACAAAAAAGCAGTCTTCCATGATAAATATTTCCACTCAGCAGTAGCTGCAGGCTCAAAAGGTTGTAGAGTGAGTTTCTCCAACACAAAATTGAGATCCCAAGCAGGAGTAGGAGCTCCTGGGGGTCTTATATTCTTTGCCCCTCTAAGGAATTGCTTAAACAAAGGATGAGAAAACAATGGTGGGTCACAGTCATAGTGAGCAGAAATTGCTGCAGCATGACCCTTAATAGAAGAGAAGGACAGACCTTTGTCCAGTAACTCAGTAAGATATTGAAGAGCCACACTTAAATTAGGCTTAGAAACATCAAATTCCTTTGCTGTACTCCAAAATAAAAATCTCTTCCATTTATCTGCGTACACTTTCCTTGTACTAGGCCTTCTGGCCTCCAAAATAACATTCAAAACTTGCTGTGGAAGCTGAGACCCTCCAGGGTTTAAAACAGAATATGCCAGGCTGTTAGGTGAAGAGAGTGAAGTTTGACATGGAGTAAATGACTGTTCTACTGAGACAGCAGGTGTGGAATCGAAGGTAAAGGCCATGGAGGCTCCCATACCAGACTTCTCAGTAATGGGTACCAGTGCTGTCGAGGCCAATCTGGAGCTATTAAAATCATCTTTGGCTTGTCCTGTCTGACCTTCAGGAGTACCTTTGGGAGGAGAGGCAGAGGAGGAAAGGCATACACATGAAGATTGCTCCAATTGAATGAAAGAGCATCCACTTTCCAAGCTGTGGGATGAAATCTTTTTGTGAAAAACTTTGGCAGCTGGTAGTTTAGTGGAGAAGCGAACAGATCTATGTCTGGAGTTCCCCATAACACTGTCAATTTCTGAAATACATGAGGATCCAATTTCCACTCGTGGGGATCCATAATTTGTCTGCTCAACACATCTGCTAAGGAGTTCTGTGCTCCCGGCAGAAACCTTGCCTGAAGATTTAGCTGTAAACTGAGAGCAGTCTCCCACAAAATCATTGCTTGTCTGCATAGAGGATAAGAATGTGTTCCCCCTTGCTTGTTGATGTACCACATGACAGTTGTGTTGTCTGTTAGAACCAACACCTGCCCTGGAAGAAGTAAATCCTTGAAAGCTATTAATGCAAATTGGACTGCTAACATCTCCTTCAAGTTGATATGTAGATGTTGAAGTCTGGCAGGCCACGTGTCTTGTACCCACTTTCCATTTAGATGAGCTCCCCAAGCTTTGTCTGAGGCATCTGTTGTTAGAATCTGACTCGCCTCTGGCCGGGTCACAGAGAGTCCCTTGTTTAGGTGACATTCCTGAGCCCACCACAAAAATTCCTTTTGAATGCAAGGTATTATCTAAATGACAGTGTCCATATCTTGGCTGTGCTGTGTCCATACATTTTTGAGATACCATTGTAGCTTCCTCATATGCAGTTTGGCATTGGGAAGCACCAGAATACAAGATGCCATGAACCCCAAGGCTTGAAGGACTGTCCTTGCAGTCAGCCTGGACTGATGAGACAATTGATGGAAGTAAAGAGAAAGATTCTTTTGTTTGTCCGGGGTCAAAAAGGCCATCTGGGATGCTGTATTCAGTCTCACACCCAGAAAGCACATGTCCTGAGAGGGTACTAGACTGGACTTTAATTCGCTCACAGAATACCCCAGGCATCTTAGCACTGCTATCACATATTGCAAATGATGAAGAAGTTCGTCCTTTCCTTGGGCCAGAATCAGGCAATCGTCCAAATAAGGATAAATCTGTATTCCTCTTAGCCTGAAGAAAGCTATCACTGGAGCCAGAACCTTCGTGAACACTCTGGGTGCAGTAGATAAGCCAAAGGGCAATGCAGAGAACTGATAATGAGAAGTCCCAGCCCGAAAACGCAGATACTTCCTGCAACTTAGCCTGATAGGAGCATGAAGGTAAGCCTCCTTGAGATCCAGAGTCACCATCCAGTGATCTTTGCCCAGCAGGGGTAAAAGCTGTTGTAACGTCAACATTTTGAACTTGGGAATGTCCAGATAAGTGTTGAGGATAGATAAATCCAAAATTGGTCTCCACGTGTTCCCCTTCTTTGGAACTAGGAACAGGCGAGAATAAAATCCTAGGCCCACTTCTGGCAGAGGGACCGGTTGTATGGCCCCTATTTGGAGCAGCAGAGAAATTTGTTTGTGAGCCTCTAGTCTTTGCTGAGGAGGAACGTCCGGCATGCCTTTGAAAGGAGGCAAGGTATGGAAATAAAACCTGTAACCTTGGTGTATGATATCCAATACCCATCTGTCTTGGGTAATCAAACTCCAGTTTTCCTTGAAGAGTGCCAACCTTCCTCCCAAAGGTGCTGCCAGGCAAGAAGGATCTGGCAGCTGAAAAGGTAGGTCATTGGGCCTGTTTACGAAAGGACTGGCCCCTGCCCTCACCCGAAGATTGTGCAGGAGAACTCCCTGTTCTAGGTCTGAAGGAGCTCTGAGCTCTGCCCCTACCACGTCTAGATCTACCCCTAGACTGTGAATCATAAGAAGGGTACGTCCACCCCTTAGCAGGCCAATTCCTACTAAATTTCGGAGGCTGGACTTGCAAAAAAATCTTTAACAGCCTGCATAGACTTAGCCTTGTCCTCCATTTTCTTCAAGACTGACTCCACAGGTGAACCAAACAACACATCAGACTGTAAAGGAGCATCCAAAATTCTTGTCTTAACATGGTCAGATAAATTCTGATCCCTCAGCCAGGCGTGCCTGCGAAGAACTGACCCAGTGGCAGCCACCCTAGACGAGGCCTGTACAGCATCAAAACCACATTGTAAAGAATGCTTACCCACCTGTTCAGAAACATGCACCAAATCTTGTAATTCTTTACACTCAATGCCTTCCGCCAGGGCATCTACCTTAGACTTCAATTGAGAAAGAAGATAGTTTTGATATTTCAACATGTGAAACTGGCAATTCAAAGCCCTCATAGCTAAGGTGGAAGAAGTATAGACTTTCTTTCCCCATCTATCCAAAGCTCTGGCCTCTTTGTCTGGAGGAACCGGATTTTTTACAACAGAGGCCTTGACACCCTTAGGTCCCTGACTAACAGTTTCTGGGTCCGCCCTAGGACTCTTATAAAGATATTTATGAGCCTCAGGCACCCTGTAATACCTATCCGGTTTAACAGGAGCAGGAGGCAAAGAATCAGGATTAAGTGAAGCCTCTGCAAACACATCTTCCACAACATCCAGAACAGGTGGTATAGCCAAAGGCCTATGCTGGGGTAAAAGCAAAAATCCCTAAGCCTTTTCCTGGAATCAGAGAAGTCCTGACCTTCCCACTTAAAATGTTCCCTCATGGAATGAAGAGTCTCTGAAAAAGAAAAATCCTCTGGAGGAGAAGCAGAAGGAGTCGAATCATCTGCATCAGAATCAGAATAAGGAGAGTACTCCTGCAAGTCTTCAGCCGAAGACTCTGAAACATCTGAAGCCTGCTCAAAACTCCCCAACTCTGGTTCCACCCTAGGCCTCTTATCAGGAGGGGGCAAAGAACCTCTAATCAAAGTAATTACATCTTCTGCCATTTTAAGCATGTGCTTCTTGGGCACAGATCCTGAAGAACTAGGAGTGACACCTACAGAAGCTAAACCTGGCCTGCCTCTGGGAGAAGCCTTGGAAACAGAAGGAGAGGGCCTAACCACCCTAGGAAGGGAGGGGAGTACAGTAACCTGAGAAGCCCCTTCAGCCTGACCTGCCTCCTGAGAGGCCACATCCTGCAAAATCAAAGTCTCTCCCTGGGACTCCAGAGAAGCCTCCGGTGGAACCACAGGTTCCACTGACGCCTCTAAAGAACCGGCGTCCGGTACGGACGACTCTTCCTGCCTGGGTTTAGCTGCTTTGTCTTTGCGCTTCTTCGAAGAAGCGGGCGTCGGAGCATCCGACGGCATGTTATAATTGCACCGCTTCCCGAAGACCAACCTGGCACAATCTAACCTTCGCTTAATAGTGCGCTTATTGAACCTAGCACAAAAGCGACACCCAACAACGTCGTGCTCAGGCCCCAAACAAGGAATACACAAATTATGATAATCTCTATGCGGTATCTGTTTCCCACAAGAAATACAGTTATTCACTTTTTCTGACATCCGGTAAACCACTGAGGCAAGAAAATACTAAAATATTCCCCAACGGGGTACTTAGCCAACTTTGACTCGGTCTGAAACTCCGACTTCGAAAAATTTCAGAACGCCGAACGGCACTTGCAACGCTGCTTCTGCATCGGACCATGCGGCAAAAAAGACTGAGGATATGACGTCGGTCAGGCGCATTTGTACCCTGACGTCCTGATGTTAGTCTTATGCGCCTTGACCGATGTCAGCCTTATACTTTGATATTCGGGCCGACCGAGGACAGCAGACTACCCCAAGTGTAAGGACTGCAGCAATGTGAGATGAAGAACATCATAAAAATTACAGCTGCGACCTCTTCAACTGTGCACATTGGATGATACAGCCTCTTCAATGCTTTGTTCAAATCTCTTGGGTCAATACATATTCTGATTTCATCTGAGACTTTTTTGTGAGTTGCCACCACAGACGACACCCATTCAGTTGGTTCTGTAACTGGACAAATTACATCTTGTTGCACCATTTTATCCGGCTGAGCCTTGACTTTATTCTACATAGCTATCGGAACTTTTCTTACTGGTCTACTATCTTTAAGACCCAGTTCTCTAGCTCCAATCCAAGCCCCTGTACTCGGGCAGAACGTAAAAAAGTTAACAACGTAAAATCTCTACTAACAGAATGCAAGGCAGCAGTTTTGCTCGTACACACTGTTTTAATGTAAAAAATCAGAATACATCTTTAAGACCCAGTAAAGACTGTACTGGCCTTCGGACTACATAGAATAACAAGTTGTAACAGCTCTTGACCAAATAACATGAAAGCATCACTGAACCTTTGGTTTGAATTTCTTCACCTCCATAAGCAACAAATTTCGCACTACTGGTCACTTTGAGTTGCTCATTCGCTCTCACTCCAGCAAATGTGTCTGCCGATATAACATTACACTTTGAACCAGTGTCTACCTTAAGCTCTGTGGATTTACCATTTATCCGGACAGTACAAAATACTTTGCTCTTTGCCAATAAATTCACTGCATCAACTCTTTCACCAAGCACTGATACACCATCTACATAGAAAGCTGTCTGTTTTGTCTCTACTTGATCAACCTGTTTTTTTTTTTGTGTGACCTTTCTTTGCAACTGTGTTGAAAATGGTTCCATTTTTTACACTTGTGACACTGCTAACCAAATGCTAAACATCTCTCTCTTTTAGTTTAGACTCATGATTTGCACAACAATTGTGACAGTTAACAATAAAGCTAGACTTGGGCTTTCTTGATTCATGCACTGAGGATGCTCCTTTAACTGCACTACCCTTAGAACTTGCTGGAAAGCTATGTGGTTTCCCTGGTGAGCTAGCAGGGGCTGTGGCTGTCATGTGCCTAGGTCTACTTCTGCTTGCCACGTGTTGCACACTATCTACATTTGCTCTGGAGCCTGCTGAAACCATGCTCTTGTCACTTGCAAGCAAACTGGTGTGTTTTTCTGTGACTTCATGAATCTAACAAATCTCTATGGCTTTATTCAATGTTAAGTCACTGTCACGAAGCAAGATCTTTCTCACAGCAGCACTATTAATACCACACACAAGCCTGTCCTTTATTAACTCATCTTTTAAGTCACCAAACCGACACGTTTTAGCTTTGTTTCTCAGGTCAGTTATGTAAGCTGCAAAAGTTTCCCCTGGTTTCTGACTTCTCATGTAACACAAATGCCTCTCTAGTGTAATATTTGTCTGGGGGTTACACATTTCTCTGAACCTGCGCATCAAACACTCAGGGTATTCCCTTGATTCAGCCTGTACAACAATATGACAGTTTTCACCTTCTCCCTCATATACTGCTGGTGCATATGAATGCTTTCTTTCTATGGCCTCTGACCCAGCTAGGTTTTAACAAAATGAATACGTTGGTGCATGCATCTTTATCTGAAAAGGCTACTTGTATAAAAACATTGTACTCTTGCCCAGATATTCTCCAGTTCTTCTCAATATTCTGATCAAATACAAGTGGTAAAGGCTATCAAAATCTGTCTGCCATATTAACACATACCAGTGAAGGGTTTTGCAAAAAGAAGAAGTATTTCAAACAACATCACAATGTGAATGAACTGGGCAGGAGAGTTGCAGCGTCAATAACATTTTGAAGCAATTGCACTTTGCGAATAAACTGTACACAGCACACTGAAATTTCTCCAAAATGGCGGTACCTTGCTAGACAACTCTTTACAGTGCAAGAAACACTCTGTAATGCTGGTACTTTGCGAATAGACACACCCAGCACAAGAAACTTTTAGAAATGGCTATACTTTGACTGTTCTTCACAAAATAGTTGCACTTTACACAATAAATTCACCAGAATACATACAAAGTAATAAACACACAAAGTAAGCACTTTTACATGCTTTGAGATACTTCAAATAACTTTAGTTATGCCCTTAATACAATACGAATTCAAAGTTATGCCCAAACACAGCACTTTCCCCAAGAAACATACAGTCTCCTTGCTTTATCTATGCTTAATGTGCCCTTTTTGCCCTTATTATATTCGTTGTGCTCGTTTAATCTCTTTTTATGACCATTGTACTTTTCTTGTGCTCATTTTACTCTAAACATGCCTGTTTTGCCCTTAAACATGCTCATTTTATTTTAAACATGCTCATTTTACTTTTCTGATAATTGTTTGGTTAAATGTCATTATTTTAACATTTCCTTTAGTTAAGAAAACTTTTGTGCCTCCCACTTGTTTAATAATATAGTTTGTGCCCTTGTAATGCTCCGTTTTACCTTTTTTTAATGAAAGAAGTAGTTTGTGCATATTCTCATTACCTTTGATTCTTTTCTGGCTCTTTTTCATGTTTGTTTCTCTTAATTTACCTTCACTGTATTCTGTGCACCTCATGGCTCAAAATCTTTAGTCTCTGCGATCCCAGTTCTGACACTACGTCACTCTCCTGTCTTGGACAGAATAGAAGAGTCTTCGTGGGTTCTGTTCAAGCAGCTTTATTTTATACAAACACATCTTGATAGAAGATTACTGACTTTAACTTAAATAACTTATATACAAACTAACTGCAGGATTCACACATGCTCACTCTCTGGCTGCACCCTCAAAATGGCACTACGTATGGCACATGCTCAGTCTTTATAAATGCACGTTATGTCTTTGACATAGGTTCATAGGTTCATAGATTAGTACTAAGCTAACTGCCCTTGTGAGCCATTTTAAGCCTAGCCAGTTATCCCTTGTGAGACTCAAACCCTGCACCTTGTGTTTGTAAGGCAAACACCTTAACCATTAGGCCACCCTCCCAACCCCTTAAAGATACAGTACACACAGCATGTGCACTCTGATCTACACAAATGATGGGAAAACACTGCTGCCTGGGTCAAAAGGGAGATTACCATAATTATTCCAGAGCAATCCTGAATCTTTAGAAAATCACAGGTTATCAGAGGAAAAAGTGGAAAGGCATACCGAAACATTCCTTTCCTTGGGAATGAAAAGGCAGCTGTCTTCTAGGCTATTGTGCAAGGACTCCTAGTGCAGGATTTCTTTAACTATCTGTTGATAATGGAGGCATAAGGATTTTTTGAGGGGGTTCCCACAGTTGAATTAGTTCTTGGAAGACCTCAGGTTCAGCTTCCATTTATGAGGGCCTGCCTAGTCCTGCAGCATATCTGCAACAAAATTCTACTCTGATAAAATGTAAGTAACCCCGACTGTGTTGAGTTCCAAACCTACCATACCTGGCCTACAAAGGTAATTAGATCTGGTTCACCCTGTTTGTTTATGTACTACATCACTGTGGTTTTGTCTGAGATTACCAGTCGAGAGCCTGGAACCAGAAGACAATTTAGAGATTTGACGGCATTTAATGGAATCATTCCTTCTTTGAAATGTATGTTTCAGTCTGTCCTACTTGTTCCACAGACACTGAATCCCCCCTTGAAAAAAGCTCCACCAGCAAAGTCTAAGGCATCTCTGGTGACAGATTTAGTAGGGACTGGAAGGGAGAAGGAAGGCCTGGGTTGTGAAATAACTGGTCCACCCAACAGCATAACTCCTATTCCACAAATCCCAGTACTAGAATCTGAAATGATAGGGTTGCTAGTAACAGGTCCAAATGTTTCAAAAGTTTTCCCATCCTTGTCAAATGGGGAGGGATTAGCACATAACAGATATTTAGCCACTGCAGGATTTACCAAGGAAATTATTGTGTGGTCTGAAATGGAAATAGAAAAGAAAAAAAAGTACAAGACTCAGAAACTTTATACAATCTATCTGCTTTCTTAGTGGAGCAGGCTGTTTATCAGGCAAGTTACAGGCTGTAATAAAAACATTCTCCAATGCTGGACTAACAGGAGGAATTGAAACAGGGGCAGGAAATTCCAGTTCCAGTAAATTATATTTCATTAATTACAGAGGAAGATCATTATGTTCCCAATGAAACAACTGATTCAGTATGCATTTCAAATTATCTTCCTTTACCCACTTTAATACTCTGCACAAGTTTAATACAGAATTCACCAGATGCACCTTTTTCCTGAATGCTAATCTATGCATTCCCCACAGAAGACATATTTTCTTTCATTTTTTTATCAAACCCTCCCTTTGCATCACAACTACATCATTTTTCTAGTAAAGAAACTTCAATCACGCAAACCCTTTTATCTTTATTCAAGGTCAATCCCATTTCTTATAAACATATCTTCATACAAACCAACACTTCGCTCATCCATATTTTGTTTCCAGCAGCTATATTGTCTGCATATGTCCGCATTCTTTGGCATCACATATCAAGCATCTTTCATTTTACAAGATACTTTGGTGACTATCACATTACTTACCAATGCAAACATTATTCCATTCACCTTTGTCTTATAGCACACTTTATACATATTGCTTTACTCAGCCACCCGTTCAGTAATACTCTCACTCTTATTTTCATATGCTGACATACACACTCTCGTAAGTCTACTGCCTGTTCCATACGTCTCCTTAATATCCCACAAAGCAACATGTCCAACTGTATCAAATGCCTTGCTGATATAACCTATCACAAGTTTCACATCCCCCTTTTATTTATAATATCATCCACTATTTCTTTCACAAACAATAACAGTTCTTGACATCCATTCCTTTTTATGCCATATATGCTTTGTTCCATAATATCACTCATCATTCCTTCCATTCGCCTCTATGTGATAGGTCCCAATTTTTATTTCTTCATTATAAATTCTAATATGCTACTACATAACTCATCATAAGTAAGCCTTTCCTTCAACTATTCATTCAGTACATTACAAGATAATCTGCTTGCCAATCCATTAATTTCTTGTGCATTCCATACCCTGTACCATTTGAGTCTGATACTGAATCAACATTTACTTTATAAGTACTTCATCCACTTCACTAATAGTAATTTATTTTTCAAGTTCTTCCTTAACTCACTCTGGATTTTTTTTACTTTGTATTCTCTGCTAATTTCCTTCTTTTTACCCTTATACCCTTATACATATTTTCCATATGCTGTACTACAAGATTCATAATTTGCTCTTCTGTTCTTTTAACTTCTCCTTTAACATGTTTCATTTCCCTAACTATACTAATATCCTCCTTTACTATTTTACCCAAATATACAGATACATCCTCCCATTTTTTTTGTACATAATATTTCTGCTTAAGCAATAATACCTTATTTTTTCTCAATTTCTTTTATAGATTTCATTTTCTATATTACAATACTCTCTTCTATTATTCTCTAAAGTCTCTAATACATTTGTATACATTTTCCATACTTCATTTTCTCTTCCCTTCTTACATCATCCTGCCACTGAAAAACACATATTTTATACTTCTTTTTAAATCTGGTCAACTACTCAGACCAGTTTTTATACGACGTCCATTATGGTTATATGATCCTTCCATAACTGCAATACTTCTCACTCTCCAATTCCAGCCCTTAATTTCTCATTTATTCTTATTCCTTTTCCTATTTTAATATACTCCCTTTCTTCCATCACCTCCATCCATATTGCAAAACAGTCTGAAAAGTCCGCTACATCACCATCTGCCGCCTTCAAGCCTTCTGATAATACAAAATAATCAATTTCAGATCCAAGAATCCCCCTTCTGTAAGTCCACTGACTTTGTTCCACATCGCTAATCTGCCACATTTTGTCAATTATTGTATTTTTTTATATTTCCCTTTCTTTTTACATTTTTCCTTACATCACAATTAAAGTCGCCGGCAATTATAATTTTCATGTTAGCCACTACAGTCAAATATTTGATGAAACAGATTCACTTTCATTGCTAATTATATTTATGCATCTAATTCTACAATTCTATAAACATCTTCTCTCCACCTCACTTCCCCAACAGTTGACCTTGCCATCCTACAAACATTACATCTAGTATTTTCACTGGTTTTTTTTCCACACAACACAGCCACTACAGAAAGATGTCCACTTACAAAGTTCCGTACTATATTTCCACCCTACAATTTTTGTGTTTGTAGTCTTTCTTCATTTGTCAGTAATCTTACATACTCTAACATAATAATATTCACATCACATTTTGCATACTACTCCAGTGTCACTATCCTTACAGTGCTAATAATATTGTTCACATTTACTAAAAGTACTCTAAAGCTGTTGCTTTTATTTTTAAGTTTAGGGGAAATACTTTGAAATTTCCATTTTCTTTATTTTTACTCTTTCCCCAGCTGAATATTTTTCCTTTGTTTACATACAAATAATCCTTGATCCACAGAATCAGATTTTTGACTGACTAGAACTTCAAAAAATTATTAGTATCAATCCCTTCTCCTGACTTCTCTTCCTGCATGCACTCTCTCTCCAATTATTTTCTCCTCCATATTTTTTTCTTCTTCATTTTCTTCTTCCCCTAGCTCACCTTTTCCCCAGCCTCTTTTTGTCCCTCCTCATGTACGTCATCTTCCCTTTCCCCTTCTTTTTTCATTATTTACTATTTGCATTTGACAAGCCATCCAAAAGTGTCTCCTTTTTGACACAACCTGCATTCAGGTACACACCTTCTTGCTGTATGTCCTTTTTATAGGTTCATAGGTTCATACTAGGCTATCTGCCCAAGGGCATTTATAAGCCTAGCCCATAGTTATGTGGCTTTCGCCACCCCTTTAGTTTGAATAAAACTATGCCTATTATTTTGCTGTGCCTCTGTCAAGCAGTGACACTGAAGTAATCCCTGGGGTATATCTGCGATCCCCCATCCATTGGTCAAGATTCCTCTTGAACAAGGCCAGCGAGGTGCTCTGCCTCACATGTACCGGGATTTTGTTCCACAGCATAGGGAGTCTCTGGGTGATGAATCTGTCCCTCCAGCACGTTCTATTAATAACCGTGTCAAGGTTTAAGTCTCCGCCCTTGTGGTTCTGAGGGATCTAGATTTTTGAGGTGAAGCATATTCATCAAATCTGGGTTTGACATGGCCTTATATGTCAGGCACAGGTCACCTCTGAGCAAGCGGCATGAGACTGAATAGAGCTGGAGTTCTTTCAGTCGGGCAGCATAAGACATATTTTTGAGACCCTTTATCCTTTTGGTGAGGAACTTTGGGGCCTTTCCAGCTGCTGCAGGTGTCGGGTCAGATACATTCCGAATGGGGTATTGTACTCAATCATAGGTCTAATGAGTGATGAGTACAGGGAGACGATGACCTCCCTTGATCTAGATGTGAATCCCTTCATGATCAGGTGGGCAATGTAGAAGGTTTTCCTAACTACTTTAGCAACATGAGTGTCAAACGAAGGCTACTGTCAACCTGGGTCCCCAGATCCCTGATGACTTCTTCTGTGCTCAGTGGATTGCCACCTATATGGTAGCTAGGGGTAACCTTGTTTTTCCCGAAGGGTATGACTATGCATTTCTTGGCGTTTAACTTTAGGCCATGGCTCTGGCACCAGTTATCCGTTTCTGTGAGGCCCTTCTGAAGGATATCTGTGTCAGATGTGTTTTCGACTATTGCGCCCAGTTTGCAGTCATCTGCAAACTTTGTCAGCCATAACCCTCCTGTGTTTGCTTGTACTTCAGAAAAGTAGATGCCGAACAAGAGTGGACCCAGGACTGAGCCCTGTGGGACACCACTTGTGACAGGCTTGGAGTCTGACATGGCTCCAGCAACTCTGACCCTGTGGGTTCTGTCACTTATCCAGTTTGCAACCCATCTTGTGACGTATGGGTTTACATTCAAGCTGATGAGTTTTTCGATGATACCTGAGTGGGGTATTGTGTCGAAGGCCTTTGCCAGGTCGAGGTAGGCTGTATGGACTGCCTTTCCCTCATCAATGGCCTTGGTGACTATCTCGAAAAAGTCAACCAAGTTTAAAAGGCATGATCTGCCTTTGACAAAGCCAAACTGGGTTGGATCCAAAGTCTGCAAGTTCCCTATGTCTTTATTTATGAGTTCCATTATGATCCTCTCCATGGCTTTGCAGATAAGGCTTGTCAAGCTAATGGGACGGTAATTTCCAGGGTCGGTGGAGGCACCACCCTTGTGAAGTGGGACCACAGTCGCCGTGCGCCACTCCTTGGGTATGTATCCTGAGGTGAGGCTAAGATTAAACAGCTGTCCTAACTGCGGGTTTAATTCCTCATTGAGTTCGTGGAGCACACAGCCGGGGACACCATCCGGTCCCATGGATGCTGTGTTTTTTGCCTTGGAGAGAGCAGTTCTCACCTGGGCGTTGGAGATGTTTGGGGGGCTACAATCCTCTGGTATAGATATCTCTCCTTTTGGGGGGGGGGGGGAGAAGTTTGCACTGAACCTGTCAGCCAGTATGTTGGCAATGTGTGTAGGTTCAGTAATCTTCTTTTTCCCCACAACGTACATTGTACTTTGTCACAATCAGTAATTAAATAAGAAAAGTCCCCACAAAAGAAACACGATTTAGGCTAGCCAGCATATTTTAATGTTCTTCTATCACCAGCCACAAAAATAACATTTGGCAAGTGTTTCACCATGTTTTTTCATATTTCAAAACAGCTTCCAACCTTAACCCTACATTCCATAAGTTTCTCTCATCTCTACCTTTCACAAAATTATCAACAGTTTCACACAAACTCTGCATGTACTTTTTAACATCTTCTTCTTCTAGTTCATCAGTTCTGGACTAGAAATTAGCAATTTTTAATATTTAAGTTACTAACAGAAAAAAAGAAGTTATGTACTTACCAAAATGTTCCATGTTTGTAGTCCATCTCGCTCTTCATTCTTACATATGGGATCGAAGGCAATCCTTGGGTCCGACTCGGCCTATTTACAAGCTGGAAGTCTTCTAGTTGGCTCGTGGCTAGGTAGGTATCCCATGGTGCACCAGTACAATCCTCAGATCTCATTTGCCGCGTCGACGAGTTCGGTTGTGCTTCTCTTTGGCTCTGGCTAAGTTTTGCATTTATTCAAAATGTATTCAAAATTTTTTGGACTGTTTTGGTCAAAACTGTTATTATATCATTGTTTAGTCATAGTTACCGTAGTTGCAATTTAGAATAGTTAGTCTTTATAATTGCGCCATTTGTGTGCAATCTCTTGGTACACTGGCCTTTTGGCCTCATAGTATTGGTATCCTGTGCGCTCTTTTTCGTGTTTATTAATATAGTATTTGTAGGCGCCTTTGCGCTCAGTTAGACTGTGTGTTGTTATTAGGCAAACAAATAATTGTTCCACAGATAAATGCTCTTCTTTTTGTTACAGAGTTCCAGAAATGTCATCATCAGTCCAGCAGTTTCAAATGTTGTCACAAAAAGTCTTTGTCCAAATATGTATAACAGATCGATTTTCCTGAGTTTAAAACCCAGAAGAGTTACCAAACAGCCCCATACATAATATATGTTTATTACAGTGTAATTTTTTTGTTCTTATTCTCATAGTTGATCTTCCCTTCTTTTTAAAAACAGTTTTACTTGCAGATTGTTGCTGTTCTCCTTTTTTCTGCTGCCACTGTTGCATATGTTTTAGTTGTTGCATTATCTGCTGCCGCAAAAACAGACTCCTATGTTTGCTACTGCTTTCCTCTTTTACTTTCTATCATTGCTGCATAAGTTTTAACAGCTGCATTCTCTGCTGCCATATCACCTGGTTCCTTTTCCACAGTACCATCCCTAGCGCTTCTGAAAAAGTTATCCGCCATCTTATCCTATGAAATAGCAGAACTGTCCCTTGGATCATCCTGCTTGATTATTTTTAACAGAACATCATCTGCAAACCCTCCTGATGCCAGTTCTATTATCTGCACCACTTCATTAGACTCGCTTACTTCCATCTCCATGGAGACATCTAAATGCTGCTCATTTGTAACATCCAAAACACAAGAATCTTTGCTTACATTCCATATCAAACAAACTTTTCTCCAAATGCTCAAATTCCACCTCTAAATTCTCCATAACTTTCCCATCCTACACCATGCTGCTGCTTCCCTTAGGCCTCTTCCTTGCTGTTTTTGAAGCCCTCTGGCACCATTTAGCAACCCCAAAGATTAGGGAAAGTTTCCTGATGCCCTAGCCAAATTTTCCCTAGTAGTATAAATACCACCTCAGGTTTCCCCTGAAACGAGGACACTAGCCTAGTGGGACTAACCCACTCAACAAAGGGTTAAAAAACATAGCATACGTTTATCAACTTTGTTGATTAAATAGCCGATTAACTAATAAACATCCTTATAGCAATAAGAGAAAATAATTATACTGATAAATGCACATGTAATTAAATAGGAAAATATATCAGGCATAGTTAATCCACCTTGATCAAATGGGGCACATACCACCTCACACGGAATGCGAGGAGAACTTCCAAGCCACAGAAATTTAGAAAAAATACACTCGATACTATTATACTAACTTAACTTGGATGGAATTAATGAAGTCTGTAATGGAAAAAGAGCAATAGGAAGAATTAGCATTTTAATAATATTAATTTTGCTTATCCTGGAAACTATTTTTGGCTTAACTGGATCTATTTTAACCGTAATTTTCTCCTAAAATAAAGTGTATGTCGCATTAGCCATCTCCACATAATCATATCAATAACAAATACTAAAAAAAGTACATTTATGAACACATGGAATTAGTTCTGGAGAATCGATGGTTTTCAGGGGCCTTTTATTGTATAAAATTAGACTTTCAGATTTGCTATAATTAAGTCTATAACTGAAAATATTCCTAGCTGTTAAAAATAACTACATTTATTTATGTATTATTTATTTCAGTTTGATGACCAGGGAAGTCCACTGGGCCTAAAAAGAGCCCGTTTTCAGTGGAGGCCCGGGGAAAAAAGCTCCAGTAACAATAACAAACATATTATAGCAATAACCCATGCCTGGGTGTGGGTAATGCTGGATTTACCCACGGTTGGCGTGGCTTCGCCCTCGGGACCAAGCAAAGCCAACCGTGGGTAAATCCAGCATTACCCACACCCAGAAGTGGGTTATTGCTATTATAAAATGACATTATTTAAGAAAAAAAATAATTACTTTTCTTAAATAATGGCATTGTATAATGCCTCCTTGCTGCCCTTCCGCAGCTGTCTGGTATTCCGTGGCAGTTCTGATGTACTGCGGATGCATATGCCTATGCAGTACATCAGAGCTGTGGGCAAAAGCAACGGAGAAAGCAAGATCTCCGTTGCTTTTTACTGTTTTGCTATGTTAAATGGGTTTAACATAGCGAGACAGCTTTAAAAAAAGCGCTTATTTTAAAGCTGTCTCGCTATGTTAAACCCTTTTAACATAGCGAGACAGGTTTAAAAAAAAAAGCAACGGAGAAAGCAAGATCTCCGTTGCTTTTTACACACTGTGTCGCTATGGTAAAGGAGTTTAGCATAGCGAGACAGCTTTAAAAAAAGCAACGGAGATTTCCGTTGCTTTTTTTAAACCTGTGTCACTATGTTAAACTCCTTTAACATAGCGAGACAGTGTTTTAAAAAAGACTTATACTAATGGAAAAAGTCCGGGTGACCGGACCTTTTTCCATTAGTATAAGTCGATTTACAACGTGCACGCTGGCCCATCAGTGTGCACGTTTTGGAATATTAATGGGAGGGTTATGGTATATAATAGCATATATACATACAAAGCAGAGAAGTCATACAGCTTTATGCAGCATTCTACATCAAAAAAAAGTCTACATTCTACAATAATAATAAAATCTAGCAACTGTACAGTCTAAGAGGCAGAAATAAAGTATTAACAAAATTTGGAGGTTAAGGGAGATTCAGAGGGCAAATGATTTGAATGCAGAGATGATGCATAGAGTTAGACAGTGGGTTTTGATATAGGAGGGTCCTATGTGGGGAAGGATCAAGGGCATTCCCACTTTGAAGATAGGTAGGAATGGAGGAGGGATTTAAAGTTAGAGTGGTTATGAGTATTTCTAAGGGAGGGAGGAAGAGAGCTCCATAGTTTAGTTAAGGAGCAGGACAGCAGAGAGTGTCCAGGTGGCTGTAAAGATTTGTAGATTTTGAGTAGGTTCTGATTTTCTGATCTAAGTGAGCAATTAGGAATATAGGGGGATAAGGAAGCGGAGAGAGTGGGACAGGAGGATGGGTTAAATATGAGCTTATGAGCAGTGGTGAGTTTAAGGAGGTTCAGATATTTGGGAAGCTCTAGCCATTGCAGTGAGTGGAGGGAGATGCAGTGATGGTATGAGTTCCTAGAGTAAGGGGGACGAATTTGCTGATTTCATTGTAGCAGGCTTCTAATTTAGTTTGAAGGCTGAGCTGAAGATTTAAGTACAGAGGAGCATCATACATTAGGGAAGGGAGAAGGTATGTAGAGCAAGGTTATGCCTACATAGGATTCCTAATTTTTGGTAGGTTTTTTTGATGTCAGTTTGGATGTGGATATCGAATTTTAGATGTTCGTCAATAATGATGCCGAGCAGTTTGGTGTGAGGGACAATTTCAATGGGGGTGTTATTCCGGCTTATGATCGTGAAGATGAACACTTACCTCATAATTTTAGTTACAATAACAGAATAATCCACAAAAGCAATATGCATCAAAACATGTTCATAGATTCATAGGTGTGTACTAGGCTAATGGCCCTAAAGCCTTTACAAGCCTAGCCAAAACAAATTTCCCTAGCACCGTGCCACCCGATGTTAGCTCACAGTGCCGCTGTCCATTAGGGCAACTGGAGTTACCCCTGGGGTGAACTTTCTGTCACCCATCCACTCATCGAGATTTCTCTTGAAGAGGGACAGCGAGGTGCTCTGCTTGACATGAATGGGAAGCTTATTCCAGAGTATGGGCAGTCTTTGGGAGATGAACCTGTCCCTCCAGCATGTTCTGTTGATTGCGGTAGTGAGGTTGTGATCTCTGGAGCATGTGGTGTGGGGGGATTGGGATTTCTTTGGGTGTAGCATTTCAAGTAGGGTTGGGTCGGACTTGTCTTTGTAAGTCAAGCAGACAGCACCTCTGAGTAGACGATAGGAGACTGGGAACAGCTGACGTTTCTTGAGTCTGTCTGTGTAGGACATGCGTTTAAGGCCTAGGATCCTTTTTGTGAGGTACTTTTGTGGCCTCCCCTGCTGTTGTAGGTGTCTGGTCAGGTACATGCCAAACAGGCTGTTATATTCGATGACTGGTCTAATGAGAGATGCGTAGAGAGGGATGATGACCTCTTTCTTTCTGGATGCAATCCCTTTGGTTATAAGATGTGATCACAGTGGCAATGTGGTGATTGAAAGTGAGGTGGGTGTTGACCTAGGTGCCCAGATCCCTTATGGTCATTTCAGTGTTTTCTGGGCTCCCACTGATGTGGTAATTTGTGGGAGCTGAGTTTTTTCCAAAAGGAATGATGACGCATTTTTTGGCGTTAAGCTTAAGGCCATGATTCCAACACCAGTCATTGGTCTCAGAGAGGCCCTTTTGTAGGATGTCTGCATCTCTTGGGAAGTTGATAATGACTCCTAGCTTGCAGTCATCAGCGAAGTTGGTCAGCCAGAGTCCCTCTGTGTTGGCCTGGACGTCTGAGAAGTACATGCCAAACAGGAGAGGGCTCAGGACCGAGCCCTGTGGGACTCCACTCGTGACTGATCGACAGTCTAACTTGGAATCCGCAACTTTCACTTTGTGCGTCCTGTCTGTAAACCAATTTGCAACCCACCTAGTGATATAAGAATTGATGCCTAGTTTGGTGAGTTTATCAATGACACCCAAGTGGGGAATGGTTTCAAACGCCTTGGCGAGGTCGAGATAGGCTGTATGCACTGCCTTAGCCTCATCCACAGCCTTGGTGACTGCCTCAAAGAAGTCATCCAGTTTCAGCAGGCAGGATCTTCCCTTGATGAAGTCAAGAGTTTGGAGATTGCCTATATCTTTGTTGAGCAGCTCCATGATGATCCATTCCACAGCTTTGCATATCAAACTTGTCAGGCTAATGGAGAAGTAGTTCCCAGGGTCTGCAGTTGCTCCTCCTTTGTGGAGAAAGATGACTGTAGCAGTGGGCCATTCGTTAGGGACAAAGCCTGAGGTAAGGCTGTGATTGAACAGGGCACACAGGAGTGGTGCCAATTCGTTCTGTAGTTCATGTAGGACGTAGCCAGAGATATTATCAGGTCCCATGGACTCTGTATTCTTGGCTTTGGACAATGCAGCTTTTAACTGTGCTGCAAAAATGGGGTGTACCAGGCTTTCTTCTGGTATTGTGATAGGGCCTTTTGGGGGGGGGGGTTAAAGTTGGCACTGAATCTGTCGGCCAGTATGTTGGCTATATCTGTTGTCTCAGTATAGGCGTTACCATTGTGCAATAACTCGAAGCAAATCTGGGTATTGCCTTGGAGGTTCTTGATATAGCTATAGAAGGCTTTGTGGTTGTTTTTGGTGTCAGCTGCAATTCTATCTTCATAGCTGGCTTTATTGGATTTGATAAAGGATCTCAAATTGTTGTTGAGTCTGACAAGGCAGTTTTTCCAGTCTTGTGATTTCGTTTTTTTCTGCAACAGTTTCTTCCTTCTGTTGTAGAGCTTATTGATGGCTGGGGACCACCAGATTGGCTTCCTTTTTTGGAGGAGAGCATCTTGGTTCTATCTGGTATGGCAAGATTCATGGATTTGTGTATGTGCTCGTACAGTGTACTGGTGCATGACTTGGCAGTCATGCAGCTATTTTCCATTGGCTTGGGTGCTGAGATGTTAGCCAACAAAGCCTAAGAAAGCACTTGGAGTCAGTGTTATAATCGTACCATAGCAGAGGCTAAAATTCCCATTATTTGGAAAACATCCTACATAATCCCACTACATAAAGGAGGTGCCTCCACTGAATTCTCCAATTATAGATCAATAGCTATACTTTCTCCACTTGCAAAGATCATGGAAAAATGTATACACAAACAACACATGCACCACCTAATCCAGAATCACCTCATGGCCGATACCCAACACAGCTTCCATCCACAGCACAGCACGACTTCAGCCCTACTAGCTTTTACCAATACCATAAACAATAACCGTAACAATAATCACATATCCGCAGCCCTCTTCTTGGATCTTTCCAAGGCATTTGACATGGTGGATCACTAACTTTTGATTCACACCCTGCAAACTTTCTGTCAAGATTCTAAAGCACTTCAATGGTTTAAATCCTAACTCAGTGGGAGGCAGCAGACTGTTATCCGGCAGAACAAGCTCTCTAACCTATTACCTAACACCCTTGGAGTACCACAAGGCTCCATATTAGGGCCCCATACTGTTTTCCATCTTTATTAATGACTTATACACTGTCATCCCAAATGTCAGCTGTATTCAATACGCTGATAACTCCACCCTGATTTGCTCAGCTACATCTCATACAGTCTTGAGGTCTGCTACTTAGTCCACCTTTAATACTATAGAAAACTGGCTCTCTGAACACCGATTGTTAGTAAATCCCAAAAAAACCCCTAAAATGCTGTTATTCTCACCAACACAAAGGTCTGCTGCTTTTACTTTCACCATAAATGCAAAAGATGGCACAATAATCTCCCCCGACCCCTCTACAAAACTACTAGGCGTCATTATTGATAACAACCTAAAATTTGACCTACATGTAAACCAATCGATCAATACCATCAATAAAAACACTTGGGTCACTGTATAGAATAAAAGCCTTCCTAACCCCTCCAGCCAAGATTGTCATAGCTCATTCTCACCTACTTTCAACACTTCTATATGCCCCCCCCCTTCTTTCTAATCTAAACAAGTCTGTACTTAATAGACTGTCAACCTGTTACAATCACATTGCCAGGTTTGCTACTGGCCTGCCTTTTAGAACGCACCACTGCATCAACCTTAAACAGCTTGGGTGGCTAGAACTTCCCAGTCTAATCCAATATAACCTTCTGATTATGGCTAATAAAATCCTCTATAATCCAGATAATACACCAGCTCTTAAAAATATTATCACCCCCTATAACAGACTGCTTCGATCCTCGAACAAACTACTAATTCAGACAATCAAAATTAACAATACAGCCGATGATTCCCTCTTTGCATACTCTGCAGGCACAGCCTGGAACTTACTTCCAGCTAATATTACTTTGCTCTACTCCCTAGGCCAATTTAAAACCAAACTCAAACAACACCTGGCACTAAACTGGCTTTGCCACTGCACCAAGCCTGGTTAACTCTCATTATGAATGTGAATAATCTATTAATCAATCTACTGTTAATTTTCCCCTAACTGTAACCAGGGGTAACTCTAGCCTGTGAACTTGTCTATTTATGTTTGCTTATGCATTCTTTGTAAATACCATATCTGTAATATGTCTTCATTGTTTTTATTGTATCTGTTTACCTTGGAGCTTTTCTCCCAGGGCCTCCGCTGAAAATGGACATGAATTCAGTTGGACAATCCCGGTCAACAAATGTAAAATAAAACTAAAATAAATAAAAAAAAAAATTGGCTTTGGAGACATGTTTCAGGGTGGTCACCTTAGCGGGGGGGTGTGGGTGAGATGGAGATTTCCATGGTGATCAGTTTGTGGTTGGATTTAACCAGGGAGGTGTTTGACTACAGGTGTGGAGCAATGGTCTCCCATGTTGGTGATAACCAGGTCGAGGATGCTGTTTCTTCTAGTGGGGGTCAGAATGAGCTGGTCCAAGGGATTGGAATTGATAAATTCCAGGATGCGTTGGACCTGTACATTGGTACTAGAATAGTTTTCCCAGATGATGGAAGGGTAGTTGAAATTGCCCAGTATGAGAGTATTGGGCTGGATCTTGATAGATTCAAGGGTGCTTAGGAAGCTAGAGTGAGAGTCAAGGGATATGGTTGGGGTTCTGTAGCACGCTATGACTTGTATCGCTGTCTTACCCAGTGTTAATTGTAACTGAAGTATCTCGGATGCATGATGCTGGGCTACCAGTCTAGAAGTGTGTGTATCCTTTATGAATATGGACCCACCACTGCCTTTGGAGCTTCCGGGTGTATTCTGGGGCCAAAAGGTATGGAAAGAGTTGTAGCCTGGGAGTGCAGCGGTGCCTTCTGCCTCTTTAAACCAGGTCTCTGTTACAGCGCAGATGTTGACATTCTCCATTTTGAGGAGAGCTTCAAACGAGTGCATCTTGAGATTTAGACTTCTAGCACTGAGCAGCATGACCTACAGATTACATTTGTGTGAAGCTGTTACGGTGGAATTTTGGTCTTTGGAACACTGCCTAAAAAGGCAATATAGGGGTGGCAAGAGTCTTAGCCAGTAGCCGGAATCCCAGGGGTGACAGATGCAGGCTGTCACAAAGCATTGAGGTCTGTCGATCATGTCATCCCAGGCAGACAGACACTGGATCCTCTTAGAATGACACCAGAAACTTAGCCAATTGTTGAAGTCAATAATTTTCTGCTCGTACTGTGGTATCATTCTGGGTGACGGTGGAATACTGCTCAGAGTTAGGGTCATACCTGCCTGGGCCACATAATCTGAGAGTTCCATCACATCTCTTTCCATGTAGTCCAGGGAGGTACGTCTCAGGTCATTTACACCCACATGGACTGAGTCATATCTGTACTTGTTGTGGAGTGACCTGAGCACATGTGTTACGTAGCGGATCCTGGCACCCAATAGACAACTGACTGTCACCTTCTCCTTGCTCAACCTAGTGAGTGGGACATCAGTGTTCCTCACTATTGAGTCTCCTATGATTAGTACATTGGGCAAGGTGTTCTGCCTTAAGGGCTTAGGTTGAGGGGCATGCTGTGGTGGTGAGCTTTGTGTTCTGAGGTTGGTGTTGTACTGTGGTGGGTGAATGTGTTTCTGTCTCGGGAGTCTCTGTTGTTTGGGTAGATTTTTATTGACAGCCTCTGCAAAGGTGGGTGTATGGTTTGTGTTTCCATGTGTGAGTTGTGATGGTTGGTGTTTTGGAGGGCTGTGTGTTCCATGTAGTGAGTTTCAAATGTTGACCTTCTCCTCTTGACCAGCTAGTCCAGTCTTGGCTGGAGAGTGCACTGCTTCCAATTTAGTGATATAAGTGCATTTCTCACATGTATGACTGTTGGGAGGTAAGAGGAAAAGGTTGTCTGTGTACATGAAACGGTTGCTACACTGTCTCAGAATGCCCAAGTGCACCAGGCTAGCAGGAGAAAGCACAGGAAATTGCCCTACAATCATACCAGGAAGGGTGTTAATTAATGTTAGCTTCAGTTACCAAGTTATAAATTTTAAACAATAATGGATGGATGGCAAGAATAAATAATGAAGCAGAAAGTGGGCATCCTTGACTCACACCAGTGGTTATCTTAAATTTATTAGCACGTTCTCCATTAATTTATATAAAGGAGCAAGTTTTATGGTATAAGCTTTTATTTATTGTAATAATATTGTCTGGTAGTTTATAATAGCTAAGGACCTACCAAATGGAGGATCTATTCAATAAGTCAAAGGTTTTCAAAGCATTAAGCTTTAATAGATCCAATGTTGTCAGTCTTCTTAATACTGACATTGAATATTAAAGACTGAAAAAGGTAATTAGGTTGCATTATCCATTTATCGGGATAAAAACTCAAATGAAAAGTATTAGTTATAGTAATGAGCTGCTTCATAATCCGCTTGCATAGAGTTCTCACAATGATATGATAACCAATATTAAGAAATGAAATAATATTTAGGTGACATGCCATCTTTATCAACTTTCTTGACAAATATAATATTGGCTTCTGCCAAGGAAGGAGGTATATTCCATTCAGGAATTGTATGGAAATGTATACATTGAAATAAAAGAGGGGTTAAGATATCTTTGCATACGATATGGAATTCGGCAATAAAAATGTCATGGTCTGATCCTTTTTTTTTTTTTTTTATAATGACATAATTCTAGCTTTAATGTCATCTACAGTAAAACCAAATTCCTAAGAAGATCAAGGAGTGACAAAAATCCATTGAGCTATTCTATATTTTTCATTTATCCAACTGGTATTATGTATTTAACTTCATAACATATTGCAATAAAGTATTACTGATTTCTTCATGAGTAATTGATTCTGTCCCATCCTGGATTTTTAAGTAATTATTATGAGACATAACTGTGACTTAGAGAAACCAAGTTTTCACTGACTTTGTCATCAAATAAATATCTGTTTAAAAAAAAACACCAATATCTAATTGTTTAATCATCTTTTCACTATTTATTCTTACCTTTAATGTTGCTTTTTATAAAGTAATACATTTACCATAACTGTCGGAAAACAATTTATTCAAATACATAACTTATCATATAATTGAAAAATATGATATAGGATATGTACGAGGGTAGTGTGACATTGGGGAGGTCTGCGGTGGGAGTGACGGATGCATTTAAGGTGGAGGTGGGATTACATCAAGGATCAGCTATGAGCCCTTTCTTATTTGCAATGGTGATGGACGGGTTGACAGAAGAGATCAGACAGGGGTCCCTGTGGACTATGATGTTTGCAGATGACATTGTGATCTGTAGTGAGAGTAGGGAACAGGTGGAGGAGACCCTGGAGAGGTGGAAATATGCTCTAGAGAGAAGAGGAAAAAAGGTCAGCAGGACTAAGACAGAATGTATGTGTGTGAATGAGAGGGAGGATAGAGGAATGGTGAGGATGCAGGGAGTAGAGGTGGCGAAGGTCGATGAGTTTAAATACTTGGGATCAACAGTTCAGAGTAAAGGTGAGTGTGGAAGAGAGGTGAAGAAGCGAGTACATGCAGGATGGAGTGGGTAGAGAAGAGTGTCAGGAGTGACTTGTGACAGATGAGTAAGAGTGAAAGGGAAAGTCTACAAGAGGGTAGTGAGACCAGCTATGTTATATGGTTTGGAGACAGTGGCATTGACAAAAAGGCAGGAGTCAGAGCTGGACATGGCAGAGTTAAAGATGTTAAGATTTGCACTGGGTGTGACAAGGGTGGACAGGATTAGGAATAAGTATATTAGAGGGTCAGCCCAGGTTAGAAGGTTTAGAGACAAAGCCAGAGGGGCAAGATTACGTTGGTTTGGACATGTGCTGAGGAGGGATGCAGAGTATATTGGGAAAAATATGCTAAGGATGAAGCTGCCAGGTAAGAGGAAAAGAGGAAGGCCTAAGATAAAGTTTATGGATGTGGTGAGAGAGAACATGCAGGTGGTTGGTGTGACAGAGCAAGATGCAGAGGACAGGAAGAAATGGAAACTTTTAGTTATGTACTTACCATAACGATAGATGTATGTGATCCATCTCGCCTACATTCATAACTGATGGGCTCGGAGCCGAGAATCGGCATTGACTCGGCCGATACACTAGCACGAAGTCTCTCATTGGCTGGGCCAACCCCTTATCCCAGGATGCACCATGCCCAAACCCCCAGATCTTGTTTGCCCCACAACAACTCACCCACATGTGCCAATCCGACTGCACAACAGTGTTTCCTCCAGATCCAACAGGTAGGGGGAAGGAGGGCGGGTTCGTAAGAATGTAGGCGAGATGGATCACATACATCTATCGTTATGGTAAGTACATAACTAAAAGATGTAATGCGATCCTATCTCACCTACATTCATAACTGATGGGACAGCGTCCCTAGCACCTAGATCCTCGGAGGCTCACTGGAAAACACTCCTGAGCACTGTGGAACCAAAGGACGCCCGACCCCTAGAGGCCACGTCCAGTTTGTAATGAGAAATAAATGTATGTGGAGAAGCCCAAGTGGCCGCTGCACATATCTCATCCACAGACAGTCTGGCGTGGAAGGCCACTGAAGTTGCCATAGCCCTAGTAGAATGCACTCTAACTGGAAATGGAAAGTCCCTTCCTGTTGATGCATAAATAAATGAAACACAATCCCTAATCCACCTAGTGATAGTGGTCTTAGTTACTGCTTTGCCAATCCTGTTATCCGCAAAGGCCACAAACAACTGGTCTGATTTCCTCTGCTGCTGTGTCCTATTCAAGTAAAACCTCAGTTGTCTATGCACATCCAACTGATGAAGTCTGTATTCTGCCTTGTTGGAAAATTTCAGAAAGAAAAAGTACAGTTTTGTACCTACCATAAATGTAGATGTTCGAGGATCCACATTGCTGCAGTCCTAACTATAGGGTAGTCCGCTGTCCAGTCGGCCCGAATACCAAAGTATATGGCTGACGTCGGTCAAGGCGCATTAGACTGACGTCAGTACGTCAGGGTACTAATGCGCATGACCGACGTCATATCCTCAGTCTTTTCTTGCCCCAGATGTCAGAAGACCCTAAAAAGACAAGGCCAAAACCAAAAACTCCAAACATACCTGCACCAAAAATATGTACAATATATACAAAATTTCCAGAATATAACCTCACCTACACAACCACCCCTAAACACAGAGGGGAAGGAGGGAGGGTAAATTGGACTGCAGCAATGTGGATCCTCGAACATCTACATTTATGGTAGGTACAAAACTGTACTATGTTCTTCATTCCACATTGCTGCAGTCCTAACTATTGGGTAGAATCCCAAAGCAGAGGTAAGGGAGGCTGGCAAATCATAAGGAAGCAGGAGCTGACAACATGCCTTGCAAAATAGCTGTGGCAAAACCAGCCCTAGACTTAGAGTAGAGAGGAAGGTGGTAATGCTTAGAGAAAGTATGCACTGAACTCCAAGTAGCTGCCTCCAAAATATCCTTAGTTGCCACCCCCCTGAGAAATGCTGTTGAAGTGGCAGTAGCCCTCGTGGAATGAGGCCTAATCCCAGCTGGAATCTCCTTGCCATGATGGGAATAACAAAATGCAATGCAAAACCCAATCCACCTAGAAATAGTTTGTTTTGACACAGGCTTGCCCTGTGAACTCAAAGCAAAAGAAACAAACAACTGCTGAGACTGCCTAAAATCCTTAGTCCTGCTTAAATAATAACGCAATTGCCTGTGTACATCTAAAGAGTGCAAAATCTTTTCCCCTTTATTTTGGGGATCTGCATAAAAAGTAGGCAAATGAATAGTTTGGTTTAAAGCCACACTAGAAACCACCTTAGGCATAAAGGAAGGATTAGTACGTAATGATACCCTATCCTTATGAAAAATCAAAAAAGGCTCAACCGCCATAAGGGCCTGCAACTCAGAAACCCTTCTTGCAGAAGTAATGGCCAACAAAAAAGCAGTCTTCCATGACAAGTATTTCAATTCAGCAGTAGCCGCAGGCTCAAAAGGTTGTAGAGTAAGTTTCTCCAACACAAAATTGAGATCCCAAGCAGGAGTAGGAGCTCTACGTGGGGGTCTTATATTCTTTGCCCCTCTAAGAAATTGCTTGAACAAAGGATGTGAAAACAATGGTGGGTCACAATCATAGTGAGCTGAAATTGCTGCAGCATGAATCTTAATGGAAGAGAAAGACAAACCTTTGTCTAATAACTCAGTAAGATATTGAAGAGCCACACTCAAATTAGGCTCAGAAATCTCCAAATTCTTTGCTGCAGTCCAAAATAAAAATCTCTTCCATTTTTCTGCGTACACCTTCCTTGTACTAGGTCTTCTGGCTTCCATAATCACATTTAAAACTTGTTGAGGAAGTTGAGACCTGCTGTCTTTCAAAACAGAATATGCCAGGCTGTTAGATGAAGAGAGTGAAGCTTGACATTGAGCAGGTGACCGTCCCTCTGAGACAACAGGTGTGGAATCAAGGGTAAAGGCCATGGAGGCTTCCTTACCAGACTCCTCAGTAATGGGTACCAGTGCTGCCGAGGCCAATCTGGAGCTATTAAAATCATCCTTGGCTTGTCTTGTCTGACCTTTAGAAGCACCTTTGGGAGAAGAGGCAGAGGTGGAAAAGCATACACATGAAGATTTTTCCAACTGAAAGAAAGAGCATCCACTTTCCAAGCTGTGTGATGAAACCTCTTTGTGCAAAACTTTGGCAGCTGGTGGTTTAGTGGAGAAGCGAACAGATCTATGTCTGGAGTTCCCCAGGACACTGTCAACTTTTGAAATACATGAAGATCCAGTTTCCACTCGTGGGGATCCATGATTTGTCTGCTTAACACATCTGCTAAGGAGTTCTGTGCTCCCGGCAGAAACCTTGCCTGAAGAGTTAGTTGCAAGCTGAGTGCAGTCTCCCATAAAATCATTGCTTGCCTGCACAATGGGTAAGAATGTGTACCCCCTTGTTTGTTGATGTACCACATGACAGTTGTGTTGTCTGTTAGAATCAACACCTGCCCTGGAAGAAGTAACTCCTTGAAAGCCATTAAAGCAAACTGGACTGCTAACATCTCCTTCATGTTGATATGTAGATGCTGTAGTCTGGCAGGCCACTTGTCTTGTATCCACTTTCCATTTAGATGAGCTCCCCAAGCAATGTCTGAGGCATCTGTGGTGAGAATCTGACTCGCCTCTGGCCGGGTCACAGAGAGTCCCTTGTTTAGGTGACATTCCTGAGCCCACCACAAAAATTCCTTTTGAATGCAAGGTATTATTTGAATGACAGTGTCCAAATCCTGGCAGTGCTGTGTCCATACATTTTTGAGATACCATTGCAGCTTCCTCATATGCATTTTGGCATTGGGAAGCACCAGAATACAAGATGCCATGAACCCTAAGGCTTGAAGGACTGTCCTTGCAGTCAGCCCGGACTGAAGAGATAGTTGATGGAAGTAACTGGAAAGATTCTTTTGTTTGTCCGGGGTTAAAAAGGCCATCTGGGCTGCTGTATTCAGTCTCACACCCAGAAAGCACATGTCTTGAGAGGGTACTAGACTGGACTTTATTTCGCTCACAGAATACCCTAGGCATCTTAGCACTGCTATCACATATTCCAAATGCTGTAGAAGGTCTTCCTTTTCTTGAGCCAGAATCAGGCAGTCGTCCAAGTAAGGATAGATTTGAATTCCTTTTAGCCTGAAGTAAGCTATCACTGGAGCCAGAACCTTTGTGAATACTCTGGGCAGTAGATAAGCCAAAGGGCAATGCAGAGAACTGATAATGAGAATTTCCAGCTCAAAACGCAGATACTTCCTGCAACTTAGTCTTATAGGCACATGAAGGTAAGCTTCCTTGAGATCTAAAGTTACCATCCAGTGATCTCTGCCCAGCAGAGGTAAAAGCTGTTGTAACGTCAACATTTTGAACTTGGGAATGTCCAGATAAGTGTTGAGGATAGATAAATCCAAAATTGGTCTCCACGTGTTTCCCTTCTTCGGTACTAGGAACAGGCGAGAATAAAATCCTAGGCCCCTTTCTGGCACAGGAACTGGCTGAATGGCCCCTATTTGGAGCAACAGAGAAATTTGCTTGTGAGCCTCTGTTCTTTGTAGAGGAGGAATGTCTGGCATGCCTTTGAAAGGAGGCAAGGTATGGAAATAAAACCTGTAACCGTGGTGAATGATATCCAGAACCCATCTGTCTTGGGTAATTAAATCCCAATTTTCTTTGAAAAGAGACAGCCTTCCTCCCAAAGGTGCTGCCAGGCGAGAATGTACTGGCAGCTGAAAAGGCAGGTCATTGGGTCTGTTTACGAAAGGACTGACCCCTGCCCTCACCAGAAGTCTGAGCAGGTGAACTCCCTGTTCTAGGCCTAAAAGAACCTTGAGCTCTGCCCCTACCACGTCTAGACCTACCCCTAGACTGGGAATCATAAGCAGGATAAGTCCATCCCTTAGTAGGCCAATTTCTACTAAACTTCGGAGGCTGCACCTGCAAAAAATCCTTAACAGTTTGCATAGACTTAGCCTTGTCCTCCATTTTCTTTAAAACTGCTCCCACAGGCGAACCAAACAACACATCAGACTGTAAAGGAGCATCCAAAATCCTTGTCTTAACATGCTCAGCTAAATTCTGATCCCTCAACCAGGCGTGCCTACGAAGAACAGAACCAGTGGCAGCCACCCTCGAGGAGGCCTGCACAGCATCAAAACCACACTGCAAGGAATGCTTACCCACCTGTTCAGACACATGAACTAAATCCTGTAACTCTTTACACTCAATACCTTCAGCCAGAGCATCCACCTTAGACTTCAATTGTGAAAGGAGATAATTCTGATATTTTAACATATGAAACTGACAATTCAACGCCCTCATGGCTAAAGTGGAAGAAGTATACACTTTCTTTCCCCATCTATCCAAAGCCCTTGCCTCTTTATCAGGAGGAACAGGATTTTTAATAACAGAAGCCTTCACACCTTTAGGCCCCTGAGAGACAGTTTCCGGGTCTGCCCTAGGACTCTTAAAAAGATACTTATGGGCTTCAGGCACCCTATAGTACCTATCCGGTTTAACTGGGGCAGGAGGCAAAGAATCAGGATACAGGGAAGCCTCTGCAAAAACATCTTCTACCACATTCAGAACAGGAGGTATAGCTAAAGGCCTATGCTGGGGTAAAAACAAGAATTCTCTAAGCCTCTTCCTGGAATCAGAGAAATCTTGACCTTCCCATTTAAAATGCTCCCTCATGGAATGCAGAGTCTCTGAAAATGAAAAATCCTCAGGAGGCGAAGCTGAAGGAGTAGAATCATCCACATCAGAATCAGAATAAGGAGGATACTCCTGCAAGTCTTCAGCCGAAGACTCAGAAGCCTCCGAACATTGCTCAAAACTCTCAAACTCAGGTTCCACCCTAGGCCTCTTATCAGGAGGGGGCATAGAACCTCTAATCATTGTAATCAAATCCTCTGCCATTTTTAGCATATGCTTCTTAGGCAAAGACCCTGAAACACTCGGAGAAACCCCCACTGAAGCTAAACTAGGCCTGCCTCTTAAAGAAGCCTTGGAAACAGAAGGGGAGGCCCTAACCCCCTTAGGAAGAGAGGGAAGAACAGCCACCAGAGAAGCCCCTTCAGCCTGGCCTACTTCCTGAGAGGACACATCCTGCAACAGTAAAGTGTCTCCCTGAGACTCCAAAGAAACTCCTGGCAGAACCTCCGGCTCCACTGAGCCCTCTAAAGAACCGACGTCCGGGACTGTCGGTTCTTCCACTGTAGGCTTCGCTGCTTTGTCCTTGCGCTTTTTGGCCGAAGCGGGCGTCGGAGCATCCGACGGCATTTTATAATTACAACACTTCCCAAACACTAACCTGGCACAGTCTAACCTTCTCTTAATAGTGCGTTTGTTAAATCTAGCACAAGAGCGGCATCCAACAACGTCGTGCTCAGGCCCTAAACAAGGTATACACAAAGTATGGTAATCCCTATGAGGTATCTGTTTCCCACAAGAAATACAGTTATTCACTTTTTCTGACATCCGGTTAAATACTGAGGCAAGAAAAAACCAAAATATTCCCCAACGGGGTACTTAGCCAACTTTGATTCGGTCTGAAACTCTGACTTCAGAAACTTTCAGAACGCCAACCTGCACTCGCAAAACTGCTTCTGCATCGGACCATGCGGCAAAAAAGACTGAGGATATGACGTCGGTCATGCGCATTAGTACCCTGACGTACTGACGTCAGTCTAATGCGCCTTGACCGACGTCAGCCATATACTTTGGTATTCGGGCCGACTGGACAGCGGACTACCCTATAGTTAGGACTGCAGCAATGTGGAATGAAGAACATCAGCTAGCTCTATAGATTGCTGAAGACAAAGAGCAGAAGAAACCTTCGGAAGAAATGACGGGTTTAGTGTTAGAGATACTCTATCCTTGTGAAAGATCAGATAAGGAGGCTTGACAGAAAGGGCTTGAAGCTCCAAAACCCTTCTGGCTGAAGTAATAGCTACCACGAAGGCAGTCTTCCAAGATAAGAACTTTTGCTCACAAGTGGCCGCCGGCTCGAAGGGATGAGACGTCAAGGCTCCTAAAACAACATTCAAATCCCATGGCAAAACAGGTTGCGACACCGGGGGCGAAGCAACCAAGCTCCCTTGAGAAAGGCCTTACACAACTTATGACTCATGAGTGAAGGCTCAAAGGCAACATGATAATTAGAAATCTCTGCCAATTGGACTTTAAGCGTGGAGACAGCAGAATCCTGTCTAAAAAGAGTTGCCAAAAAATTTAATACTGCTGACACCGGGGCAGTCAGAGGGTCAAGGTTGTGCCGCTGGGCCAAAATGGCAAACCTTTTCCATTTATTAGAATATATCTCCTTAGTGGAAGCTCTGTGAGAAGAAGACAGAATCCGAACCATCTCAGGTGAAAGGATATGCTGTCTGACTAAGGTCGGAAGTGGAGCAGCCAAGCCGCTAGCTTGAGAGTTCGCAGTGATGGATGGGCCTGACCCGACTGAAGAGTCAGTAGGTCTGGAACTGGGTCCAGAATCCAAGGATCCTTCACTGCATACTTCTGAAGGAAGGGAAACCAAACTTGGCGGGGCCAGTGTGGTGCGATCAAAATCATGCTGCTTCCCAAGCAGATCACCTTCTGAATCACCTTTGGCAGTCGAGGGACCGGAGGGAAGGCGTAGAGCAGACCGGAGGTCCATTTGTGGACTAGAGCGTCCCTGGGTGACTCCCCCTGGGGGGGATCAGGGAGAAGAAATTGCTGCACTTCGCATTCCAGGGGCTGGCAAAAAGGTCGCAGCAGGTGAACCCCCACTTGGAGAAGACCCAAGCCGCTACTTGGTCGTTCAGGGACCACTCGTAATGCATCAGAATCTGCTCAGCCTGTCTGCTATCACATTGGACTTCCCCGGAATGTGTGTTGCCACTATAAATCTCTGGGAAGTGATCGCCCAGTTCCACACTCTCATGGCTTCTCTGCAAAGAGGATAAGACCTGGTTCCTCCCTGCTTGTTCAGGTACCATACTACCGCCATATTGTCTGAGAAGATTGTGATGGTACCCTTGGAAAGAGAGCTGTAAAGTGCCTGCAACACTAGAAGCACTGCCCTCATTTCCAGAACATTGATATGTAAGTGGGTTTCATGATCTTGCCATGTGCCTTGAACCGTCCTGCCCAGATAATGCCCCCCCCCACCCTATCTGGGAGGCGTCCGTGGTCACTGTGGCAATGGGGGAGGGGGGCAGAAGAGTCTCCCCTGGTTCAGGTTGGAGGAGAGGAGCCACCAACGAAGATCTCGCCGGCACGTTTCCATGATGAGAATCAGGTAGGATGATGGCAGATCTTGGTATGACCACTGGGTCGACAGGAGCCATTGAAGAATTCGCATGTGCAATCTTGCCAGTGGGACCAGAAGAATGGCGGCCGCCATCGACCCCAAAAGCTGAAGGACCATCCTGGCTGGGGCTTTCCTTCGGGGTAGTAAGGCTAGGACTTGGTCCTGTAGTATCTTTATCCTCTCTGCTGGAAGGAATGCTCGCATCTCTAAAGAGTCTAGCTCTGCGTCTATAAAGGCAACATGCTGTGATGGCAGCAATACAGACTTTTCCCAGTTGAATGTAATTCCTAATAGATGTCCTAACTCGATGGTAGCACTCACGGCTTGAGTAAAAAGATGCCTGGTGGGGGCGGTGAGGAGCCACTCATCTAGATACGGAAACACCTGGAATCCCAGACGTCTCAGGTGAGCCGTCACCACTGCCAGACATTTGGTAAACACCCTGGGGGCTGTGGTGAGACCAAAGGGCAGGGCCCGGAACTGGAAGTGACTGGCTCCTAGGCGGAAGCGTAAATATATCCTGGATGCCCTGTTTATCTTGATGTGATAATAGGCGTCCTTGAGATCGATGGAGCACATCCATGCTCCTTTTTCCAGCAATGGGAAAATGGATTGCAACGTGACCATCTGGAACTTGGACTTCTTTACGAAGCGGTTTAGGTGGCTGAGATCCAGAATGGGTCTCAAGTCCCCTGTTCTTTTCGGCACCAAAAATAACCTTGAGTAAGTTCCTAATCCGGTCTGGTCTGTGGGGACTGGCTGGATGACTCCCTTTCCGAGCAGCTTTGCGACCTCTATGGCCGCTTGATCCTGTTGACTGGGTGGCACGTCCGGGATTTTCCTTGACTGTGGCGGGGGATAAAGGGGATGGTGTAACCTCCTGCGATGATACGAAGCACCCACTGATCCTGAGTGATGGAACCCCAGACCCTTGGATGCGCTGAGAATCGACCCCCGACTGGCTCCGGAGACGCACAGTCGGGCAGTCCCTCAGGGACGCTGGAAGGAGGAACCACGAAAGGATTTGCGGTCTCCTGAGTTGTGGGGGCCTCCGCCGCCTCTAGGGCGACGTCTTCCAGAATAATCCCCCCCCCCCGCCTCTGGAAGGGGGGTCACTCTGATGGGCCGGGAAAGACTTTTGGGACTTTCTGAACCACATCTTTCCTCCCCTCTGAGCCTTGGGATAAGGTCTAGAGGGAATCAAAAAACGCGCCCCAACGGCAGACAAAGTATTACCCTCCTGCTCACATCTAGTGAGTGCGTCTTTCACCTTGGATCCAAGGAGAGAGGACCCATCGAATGGAGCGTCGATGAAGGAAGACTTGAACGCCTCCGCAAAGTGACACAAGCGCATCCAGGCTTGCCTCCTAAGCGCTACGCCCGAACTCGCTGCCCTACCCACCCCTTCGGCTGCATACGATATGAGCCTCATGGACGAGTTAACAATCGACGAAAGGGTAGACAGCTGGGCGTTGACAGACTGCGTCAACGCCTCAGGCACGTTACCCGACAGGGTATCTCCCAACTCCTTTATGAGTTCCCTTTGGAGCCTCGTAAAGTGACATAAATAATTCAGCGACCGCAGAGTAAAGGTCGCTGAAGTCAGGGTATGCTTCCCGTACCTATCCATGCTCCTGGACTCCTTGTTAGGAGGATGGATAGAAGTAGATGCCTCTGCCACATCGTGCTGGGTGGCAGACGCCACCACCATAGCATCAACCGGAACTCCCTTGGTTAGAAACTCCTTGCCAGGGGGTGCAGATAAAAACTTGTTGGGGCGAGAAGGAACTGGCTCCACAGAATCAGGGTGTTCCCACACCCTTCGACAAATAAGGTCCAGTAACTCATCGAAGGGTGGAGACACCTAGGAGGCTCTGAAGGCCTTGAGGAAGACCGACTCCTCCGCAGAAGGGGTTTTGGATGGCCAGTCGCCCCTCTGTCTCAACATCTCCAGGATATCGGAGAACGAGACATCGTCAGAGGACGACTTAGGGTACCCTTCCGCATCATCAAGGTCGGTGTCCGAGGTGACAGACTCATCTGGGGAGTCTATGTGCTTCCTCTTGCACAATATTTTCCCGGGGGGCTCTTCAGGCACGAACTCTGAAGGCTCCTCGGAAAACAGGGGACCACACAAGGAGGAATCCTCAGGCCTAGGAGCCGCGCTGTCCAAAGACAGGGGGGGCACCAGAAGCTCTAGTCGCCGTGTCTAGGGAAGGAGTCGCAGATTTAGGTGAAGTCACTAGAGACTTGGCCAGCGCGCTCCTCATAGCCTCGAAGGCAGGCCCACCAGAATCTGAGGAGAGGCCCGCCTCCGAGACCATGACCGGTGTCGGGGTTCCCCTAGCCGAGGCGCCAAGAGGGAGACTCGGGGCCGAAACCAGAAGCCCTGACAAATCCCCCTCAGGCCCGGCTGAGGATACCCGAGAACCGAAACCTCCGGAAGGCACAGAAAGGGTTGGAGCTGAAGTCGGTGCCGACAGACTAGCAGTGGGTCTCGGAACCGACTCAAGGACTTCACCCGACTCTACGAACTCCGACTCCGACGACAACAAGGTTGTCGGAGGAGGAAGAAACGGTATCGAAAGGGCTGGCTCCAGGGCCGACTGGGCCGGAGCCGAAAATAATTTGGATAAGACAGGTGACTGGAGGAGCCTCTGGACCATCCTATCTACATCCGAATCTGAAAGCCTGGAGGACCTGGAATAAACAGAAGGGGGCCGAGAAACTTTTTCTATTGGCTCTGAGACAAAGCTAGGAGGCCGGCTCCAAATTGGCTCCAAAAGGATCGGAGCCGAAGCAGACTCGACCAGAACCGAGACCCCTTTCGGCACCGACAGTTCAGAAGCCGACGAAACCGACCCCAGAGCAGAAACACTCTCCTGCGGCTCCGAGACCAATGGAGCCGAAGAAGGAGACCCAGATTTAGATCCTCTATCCTGCGGCTCCAAAATCAGTGGAGCCGAGGAAGGGGACAGAGTACCTGATCTTTCATCCTGAGACTCCAAAACCAGTGGAGCCGAGGAAGGAGACCCAGATTTAGATCCTCTATCCTGTGGCTCCAAGGCCAGTGGAGCCGAGGAAGGGGACACAAATTTAGCTCTTTTTGCAGGCGGCTCCGATGGACTTGTCGGAACCGAAGACTTCTTTTGCTTCGATTTTGAGGAGGGAGAAGAAGCCAAAGCTTCCTCGAAGGCTGGCTTGATCAAACCCTTCAGGATAAGCTTATTTTTTCTCTCATGTAGGACACGAGAGGAGAAGGCATGGCAAACACTGCAAGAGTCTTGCAAGTGTTTAGCCCCTAGACAATAAACACAGATGGCGTGGCCATCTGTCAACGACATCTTGTAATTGCATTTTGAACATTTTTTAAAGCCCGATGGCTTATGTTCCTTTTCTTTGCCAGACATACTAACTGTAACACACTCAACACACAAGGAGGGAAGGGGGGGAAGAGCTCTAACTTAAACACTCGACAAGAGATAGGGAAAAGGCCCTCTAACTCAAACGGGCCTAGCCCGCCAAACAGAAGGAATTACCACAACAATCCAAAAAGACAAACACAGTCAATCACAATGGAACTAACAACAAGATAGCTATTAAAATAGCTGTTTGAGCATAAATTTTAAAGCTAACTGCCAAAAAAGCGACCAAAAGGCCAAAAAAGAAGGGTACTTAGCCACAGCCAAGTCGAGACCACATCGTTACTCTAGGAGCGGCAAATGAGATCTGGGGGTTTGGGCGTGGTGCATCCTGGGATAAGGGGTTGGCCCAGCCAATGAGAGACTTCGTGCTAGTGTATCGGCCGACTCGGAGCCGATTCTCGGCTCCGAGCCCATCAGTTATGAATGTAGGCGAGATAGGATCGCATTACATCAGATGATCTGCTGTGGCGACCCCTAATGGGAGCAGCTGAAAGAAGAAGAAAAGGAAGAAGAAGAAGAAGAAGAAGATCATATAACTGAAAATTTTTATTTATTGATTTGCTCTTATTTAAAATCTCCCAAGGCTGGATGTTTCTATATAAAGTACCTTTAAATGCATCTCAATTTTATTTGAAAAAAGTAGCTGTAAATAAATTATTTTGCCAAAAGTCGTTAATATTGTAATTAATATATGTCCAAAGATCTGTAGATTTGAACAAATCAATTAATATTTTCCTTTTATACTTAAATGTCGTGGATGGAATAATAGTGAGACTAAATGCTAAACAATCGGAAAAAAGAATAAATAACAAAATGACCAAACATACAAATGGAATACATGTCATAAGATAATAATTAAAATAATTCAATCCTTTAACATAACTTGGTAATGTGTGAAATGTGCGTAAGTACTTTACTATCAATATTTCTTTCACTCCATCTATCAAACAAATGTTCTCATCTCAGAAAACACTGTAACAGTTTTCCATTGGTAACTTAATAAACATTTTTGGGAAGGTAAGAACAATCTATAAAAGAAGTTAAAACAACATTCCAGTCACCACCTTATATGACTGTAGAATTACCCATGGCCTTCAGTATATTGCTAATATTATTTAGAAACTGCAAATAATTCGAAAAAAAAAAACACTGTGGAAGCCCAAGCACATAAAACGAACTCAGAACCAAAACGAAATGCCTCAGCAATGGTTGCAATCCCAAATCCATCAAACAAAATATACAAAAGTGTACAAACACCTCTTATAATATCCACACACATTTATTGATTTAGCATTCTCATCTCACCTCTGGACACTTCATCAGACTAAAAACCATTACAAGCAGAGGAAATAAATCACTAGCAGTCACTTCTGACTGAATGAACAATTAAATGAACAATTAAAGATTCCGATTACCACTTCCATAAAAAACTTGCTACTACCTTATAACAATGAGTGTAATAAGAGTTGAATGAAAGTTTGTATAAAAATTGTATAAAAATGTTAAAATGTTGAAATATTACATCCCACAGTACAAACACTTAATAGCAACTACTATTAAAATTCCATTAAAATTTTAATGTTCTTAAGTTAAGGGCCGAAACTAAAGATATATGGTCATTTAATGTGGGAGATATACAGGCAATTAAATGCAACTGACAAATCAGCTCTCTGTGTTCTAATCTGGTCTCCCACTGACCACCTCTTTCATGGAGAATAACCTGTTCTATCACCCAAAATGTAAATCTAGACTCTGTACATTTAATAACATGCCTGAATAAAGCATTAGTTTCCATCTTTCTTCTCATCTCATACAGGTGTTCAAAAACTCTGTGTTTTAATGCTCATTCAGTTTTTCCCATGTAGAAAGACCAACAGGAGAGGCAGTAGGCTAAGTATACTACCCCCTTAGCAGAACAGTTGTAAAATTTAGTACCTCTTAAAGTCATATTTATGTGTGGGATAAATATGTCTGCATTTTCTGTCATATATGAACATTGTTGACACATACCACATTTAAAAGGTCCCTTTTTCACCTTGCAATTTAATATGAAACTACTAGTATCAAACTAGTTTCTCTTTCTAATATGTTCTTAAGGTTGGAACCTCTCTTAAAACTATATACCAAGGACTTAGGGAAAAAAAACTAAGGGCTGTTTGGTATCTCAGATAATAATTCCCAATATTTTGATATAATATTCTGAATACCCTGCATGTCTTGGTTATAATTTATAACCAAGAAATGGTTGTTTTTGTTCATTTCCTTTGTATCCTTCTCTGTATAGTCAGCAACATTCAAAATCATTCTCAATGTGGGTATCTGTTGTGCCTTTAACAAAGGTATAAATTGAATACACCAAACTTTGTAGTATTTTGTCTTTGAGGGATGCAATAAGAGTCCTCAGATAGCCCTTTAACAAAAACAATTCCCCAATGAACTCTAACTCGCTCACCTAATCACTGAGGAGAGAGGTCAGGCAAGCCATACAAACCATTTGACCCTTCACAATAGTTTTCTTTTGGTAATGAGGGTGACTACTACTATAATGTAGATAACTGTTAGAGAAGTACTCCTTTCTATGCAACCTCGAGATGTGTCTGTTATTTTCCCTATCCTTAATTATCGTTACATTCAAAAAATGAATATAATCTGTATCAACATTGTGCCTAAAAATCAAAAAAATCAGTTGGGGTATGTATAAAGGAAATGAAAGCATCAATTTCATTAGCCTGTACATCCCAAATAATAAATATATCATCCAAACAAAGAAAGTAAGATAGTATATTCTTAAAATAACTAGATGGAAAAATAAAATGTTGTTCCCAATATAATAGGACAATATCGGCGAATGCTGGGGCATATGCAGCAACCATTGCCACCCCATCCATTTGCTTGTAATATTCACCTTCAAAGAACACAAAACTGTTAGTAAGTATCAGTTCAGTATTCCCCTTCCCCAATCCGGTATCCTTGTTGCTCAAAAATCAAAGATGACTATGGTTTCTTCATGTCATTGCATACCAATAGAATGTGGAATCACAGAAAACAGATCCTTTATGTCAATAGTAATAATTATTTGAGATAATATTCAATTTTACTCATTTTTGTGAGAAAATCCAGAGTAAATTAAAATATAATCATATAGTCCTAAAAAGTTTTCTATCCAAAAATGTCACAAGGGGGTAGGTCATGGACCCTGCAGCAGCAACTACTGGTCTAAGAAGGGGTCTGTAACAAAATATCATGTCAAAGTATTGGGATTTATTTTCTGAGATGCTGAACATCCTTAAGGTTTTTCTAAGTCCTTAGTATACAGTTTTAAGACAGGTTTCAACCTTAAGAACATATTAGAAAGAGAAACTGGCTTGACACTAGGATTAGATCATAAGGTGAAAAGGGGAACTTTTAAGTATGGTATGTGTCCACAACGTTCACATATGACAGATAATGCAGAAACATTATCCTACACATAAATATGACTTAAAGAGGTACAAAATGTTATGACTGTTCTGCTAAGGGGATAGTATTCTTAGCCTACTGCCTCTCCTATTAGTCTTTCTATGTGGGGAAAACTGAACAAGCAATAAAATGCAGAGTTCATGAACACCTGTATGAGATGAGAAAAAAAGAAAGAAACTAATGTTTTATTCAGGCATGTTATTTAATGTACAGAGGCTAGATTTAAATTTGGGGTGCTAAAACAGGTTATTCCCCACAAAAGAGGTGGTCAGTGGGAGACCAAATTAGAGCACCCGGAGCTAATCTGGCAGTTGCATTTAATTGCATGTACACCTCCCAGATTAAATGATCATATATCTTTAGTTTCAGCCCTTAGGTTAAGTGCATTAAAATTTAATGGAATTTTAATACTAGTTGCTATTAAGTGTTTGTAGCATGTGATTTAACATTTCAACATTTTAACATTTTTATACAATTTTTATGCAAACTTTCATTCAACTCTTATTGTACTTACTGTTATAAGGTAGTAGCAAGTTTTTTTATGGAAGTGGTAATCAGAATCCTTAAATGTTCATTTAATTGATCATCCAATCAGAAAGGAGAGATGGTGACTTATTTCCTCTGTTTGTAATGGATTTTATTCTGAAGACGTCTCCAGAGGTGATACAATAGTGCTAAATCAATAGATTTCTGTGGATATTATACAAGGTGTTTGTACACTTTTGTATATTTTGTTTGGTGAATTTGGGGTTGCAGCCATTGCCAAAACTGTGAATAATCCAAAAGGATCTATAAACAGATCCTATGAATTTTGAATATCTATTAATTATTAAAACAATATCCACAACACCACCCTTCAAACCACAACATACACCTTTAATATTGCAATTGCAAGAGTTTTTTTATAATAATCATAACACCAGCAGTTCTGGATGTGTCAAACTTGTTAAATATGGCGTTAATCCACTTACACCTTTTACATATATAAGAACACCGAGACTCAGAAATATGCGTTTCTTGCAATCAAAATATATTTTCTTTGTGCATCTCAATAAATTTTAGCAGCCCTTTTAACTTAGAGAAGAGGGAGGCATAGTGTACTTTGACAGACATGATACTAACTTTCATTATTAAATAATGTCAACAAAAATTTACACACATACAAAGAAAAGAATCAAAACCTGACCACCACAAATGTGCAAGAAGAGTCAAGAAGAACTGTATACAAAAAAACAATAAAACGTCCAACTCAAAGTCCAAAACCAAGCAGCAGAATGCATCTGCAGATGAGTGGAGGGAAAGTCTGCATAAGTAACTGAACAAGTAGCTATATTATTCCCAAAATGGAAAGTTCATCTTTGACTTCGGCTTCAGATGAAAAAAAATGAATGGAACTGAATTCCAAATTATTTTTAAATTAACAAGACAAATAAATGACAACTTGATATGCTTATGCCATAACTTCTGTCGAAGGTCAGTAAAACAGCTCCAATCTTTAATAATTTCATAAAGCAGATTAGCAAAAATAGTGATATTGGTAACATCTTCATTTACCTTATTCTTCCTTACTGCAGCAGAAAAGATGTTCTCTTTATTCAAAAGTTTCATTAATTTTACAATGATAGGACAAGGAGAATTTATCTGAAAATAATGGGAGGTAGTTTTATGATACTAATTAATGAAACACTACCTGCAGCAAGTTATCAAGACCCTGACTCTTATTCCACTCAACTAGCACTCCAAAGAACTTTAAATTCTTTCTGTGACTTTTAGCTTCAAATTTTATCAGGTAAATATGTAGAGAAGACTGCCCTTTTTTAGTAAAATTAAATTTGGCCTTCAGTAATTCAATATTATGTCCAGAAGCTATTTTTTTCCTGTGAGATAGTCATCTTACAAGATTGAGCATTCTGTTTTGCTTATATCTCCTTAATGGCATGCTGTACAGATACAATGCTGTTAACAGTTATCTCAAAACTTTTAAGATTACTACATTTAGCAAGACATTTCTCAGCAAAAGACTTCATTTCAAATTTATTGGAGACATCATCAATGAAGTTACAAGAAGCAGCAGCATCTTTAGAAGAATCACTTTAGTGTTACCAGACATATACATACCAGATGTGCTATCATTAGAGTCTGTTATTTTGCCATATGTTGTGTATTAAGCTGGAGGGTTGTGCTTGTAATAGCTTCATCAGATACACAACATTGTTATACCACTTATGTTCAAATCCATTACAGGATTATTTAGAGATGCCACACTTTCTGCATTATCTTTAAGTATTAAAATATCACTTCTTGTTAAACTTGTATTAGAAAATGTCTCTAATTTTATTGCTCCCACTCACCTTCTGATGACGAGCAAATGCAGCTTTAAAGTTTTTTTTTTTCAAATCTGGATTTGTTTCAGAATGCAACTTCAAAAGTGTGGGAGTAGGTAAATTAACAGAAGCTTCTTCAGAGATTCATATTCAGCAAGGCATTCTCTCTGTATGTGCCATTTTGGCAGATCCAGCACACCATCTCAAATATGGGAGTTCTACTATATCGCACATATCTCCACTATCACCTCCACAGTCAGTCCAATCACCAACATGTAGGCTACTTGACTTGCTCACTTTATAATCACCTATCCAACTCACTTCACTTCTGATTATACCACAGCTTTTTGATAAAATACATTGCTATCACAGTGCATTTATGTATAAAGTACTAAATCTCATTGCTGTACCACTGGTTACCTTGCATTTGTATTGTATGTTCTGTACCTCAGACTGAGTTTGCCGATTCCAGACATCCAACATCCACAAAGCAAGGAATGGTAGATGAGGCTCAGACATGAGACATAGGAGTCCCATCATAATTCAGGTTCCTCTAGAAGAAAAGGGGAAGGGGAAGGTTGGGTGGAAAAGCGAGGAGGAATGCAGAAAGACAACACTGATGCCAAGTTATGGTAAGACATAACCTTTAATCTGATGTCTTCTTCATTCCTCCTCACGATAGGGTCAGACTTTCCAGATACGTAAATCCCAGGTGGCCCTCATGGAAGCATATGCAAAAGCACCATTGAACCAAAGAAGGCCCTGCTCCTGGATATGATATCCAATTTGTACTGCGATACACAGTTGTGACTGTTGGACCATGTTGGAGCTGCGCAAATATCATCAATGGAAATTCTAGAATAGAAAGCTGTAGATTATAGCCATAGCTCTGGTGGAATGCAAACTGGGAGGTCTAGGTAATTCCATTCCTTTGGGTGAGCAGATGTATGAAATGTAGCCAGATATCCATTTTATCAAGGTAATTTTAGACACCATTTGTCCAAGTCTATTAGATGAGAAAGCCACAAAGAGCTGATCAGACTTCCTGTGTTGTTTGGTCCTGTGCAGGTAAAAAACAAAGTTGCCTACGAACATCTAGAAGATGGAGAAGATATTCCCCTTTATTACAGAAATTTGGAAAGAACACTGACAATTGGATTGATTGCTTGACATTGTTCTCAGTAGCTACTTTGGGCATAAAGGAAGGACTGTTGCGTAAGGACACTCTGTCTTTATGAAAAAGTATGTAAGGAGGTTTGGTGGATAAGGCTTGTAGTTCAGAAATCCTCTTAGCGGATGTTATAGCCACCAAAAAAGCTATCTTCCATGACAGAAACTTCATGTCACAACTTGCTGCTGGTTCAAAGGGTCCCGGGGTCAAAGCCTGCAGCACAAGAGTGAGGTCCTAAGGAGGAGATGGGTCCTTAATCGGAGGCCTTAATAAGAAAACATCTTTCATGAAAGAATGCATAACCTAAAAGTGAACAGAGAACAGGACTGATTTGCAGCATGAAAATTGGAAATAGCAGCTAATTAGAGTTTGATAGTCGAGAAGCTAGCATCTTCCTTGAAAAGAGGAAAAAAAGAGGCTGAAACTTCTGAAACTATGCTGAAAAAGGATACTCATGGCCCAAATAACAAATCTCTTCCACTTACTGGTGTAGACTTTTTTGGTAGAAGCCTTTTGCGAGGCTAGAAGAATTTTCCAGACCAAAGACTTAACCCTGGACTGTCTCACTAAGGTTAGACGTGGAGAAACCAAGCGTCCAATTTGAGGGCTCGAAAATTCAGATGCTGCATCCCTGACAGATGAGAAAAGAGATCCTGACTGGGCTCCAATATTCAAGGAGGATATTTCAGATGAGTCCATAGGAAGGGGAAAAACACCTGATGCAGCTAGAATGAGGCAATAAGGATGACTGAGCTCTTCAACCTGCTTGCCTTTTGGAGAAACTTTGAGATGAGTGAAAGAGGGGGGCAAGCATACAGGAGACCTGGGGACCAATCATGGACTAGAGTATCCCTTGGGGGATTCCCTCAGAGGAGGGATCAAAGCAAAGAACTTGCTGCATTTGTTGCTGAGGAGAGAGACAACAGGTCGCAGCAAGATTGACCCCAATGGTTGGAGATTATGTCTGCCACTGACTGATTGAGGGACTACTCATGCGGAACCGGGAGCGAGCTACTCAGTCAGTCCGCTAAATCACTGGTTTTCCCCAGAATACGCATTGCAACTAGAAGGTGGACTGAAGTCATTGCCCACTCCCACACCCTCATGGCCTCCATGCACAAGGGGTAAAAGCAGGTTCCTCCATGTTTTCGGTGTGTACTACAATAGTTTCTAAGGGGAGATCATCCTGAAAGGCTTGCAAAGTTAAGATGACTGCTCTCATCTCTAGGACATTGGTATGCAACCTGGTCTCGGTAGAGGGCCATATGCCTTGGACCATCTTCCCATTGTAATGCCCTCCTACCTGTACTGGGAAGCATCCGTGGTCAAGGTGGCTATAGGGGGGATGTTTAGGAACGGTCTGCCTAGAATGAGACTGTCTGACTGCAACCACCAGCTCAGGTGACGTTTGCAAATGGGAGTCAACCTGATGTAAAGAGGCAGCGGCTGAAAGAGGATGGACTGTTGCACCACTGACGTTCACTGGAGAATTCGCATGAAGAATCTGGCTAGAAGAACTAACTGAATAGCTGCTGACATGGATCTTAGGATTGGCAAGACCAATCGAGCAGGGCAGGCCTGTTGGACTAACAAATCTTGTACCTGATTTCTCTGAGTGGCTACTCAGTGTGAAGGAAGAGAAGCTATCTGATCCCTTGTGTTGAGCTGTGTATCTATAAATTCCGGGTTCTGCACCAGAGTCAGGTTGGAGTTGCTCATGTTTATGGTTATGCCCAGAAAATGTGATAACTGTATTAAGTAACCCCTGGCCTGGATTAGCCAATGCCTTATGGGAGCAGTCAGAAGCCAATCGTCCAAGTATGGAAACACCTGGAATCCCCTGAGCCTCAAGTGAGCCACTACCACTGCCATGCATTTGGTGAACATGGGGGGGGGGGGCTGTGGTCAGCCCAAAGGACAGTGTTCTGAATTGGTAATGATCGGCTCCCACACTCGTCCTTGTGCAACAGTGGCAGAATGGACTGAACCATAACCATTGGAAACCTCAACTTCTTTATGTATTCATTCAGTCTGCTTAGACCCAATATGAGTCTTAGGTCCCCTGCCTTTTATGGCATCAAAAAGAAGCGGGAGTAGGTTCTGAACATTCTCTGTTCAGTCAGGACCTCTTGGATAACTCTTTTTTGCAACAGTTGTTGGATTTCCTGTGCTGCCTGTTCATATCAACTGGGTGGCACATCGGGAATTCTCTTGGGGTTCGGGGAGGAAGAGAATAGGGAATGTAATACCCTCTGGATATTATGCTTTGCACCCAATGGTTTTGAGTCAACTGGGTCCAGGTTTTGGGTACAAAGCTAGATGGCTCCCGACTGCCTCCAGATACAGAAAGTCAGGTAGCACTTCAGGAGTGCTGGTAGGTCTTATTGGGAAAGGATTCCATAAATCCCTGGTTCTATGGACCCACTCTGCCTCTAGGGCAGTGGCTGCTACCAAACCCTCCCCCTCTGTCTCTAGAGGAGGGTTCCCCACGCAGGTCCTGGAAAGGCTCTTGGGATCTGTAAAGCCACATTTTCTTGTCTCCACATTGTTTCCTAGAAAAGGACCTGTGGGGTCGAACATTTAATTCCAACAGCAGAAAGGGTCATCCTGTCCTTTTCCCTGTGGTTGAGTGTATCTCGAACTGATGGCCCAAAAAGACAGAAGCCATCATAACGGGCATTCATGAATGACCCCTTAAAAGGTTCCACAAAATCATATAGACTCATCCAGGCATGTCTCCTTAGGGATAGTTCTGAACCAGCTGCTTATGAGGTACCCTACATGGTATGGGAGATTAGCTTCATTGATGAGTTGGTGATAGATGAACGAGTGATCAGCTTGGGAGAAACTTTCTTAAATTCCTCTACCGGCATGGACTCTGAGAGACAAGCTGAGCGTTCCTTGATCAGATCTCTCTGAAGCCAAGTAAAATGAGCCAAGTAGTTCAATGACCTCAGCACAAAGGTGGCCGAAGCATACACGTGCTTCCCAATCCTATATAACGCTCTAGACACCTTATTAGGCAGATGGACAATAGCAGCTTTTTCTGCCAGGTCTTTCTTAGTGGCTGCCGCCACCACAGTGGCATTGACTAAAGGACCCTTACTCCAATGTTTCCTATCTGCAGGGAGTACCAGAAACCTATCCGGCCATTTGGGTATGGGCTCGATAGTGTCCGGTTCCTTCCATGCCCGGCAGAACACCAAGCACCAAGTCAGCCACAGCAGCTGCTGGGGGGGGCTCACCAAAGGCATAGATGGGCCCATCCCAAAAGCCTCCAAGAGAAATGACTCCTCAGAGAAAGGAGGTTGGCCAGACCACCTACATTTCCGCTTTAGGATTTCTTATATGGCCCCAAAGGAGATATCTTCAAGTGGGGGATCGGGGGGGATCCTTCTCCTTCATCGAAGTCAGTGCCCTCGGCTAAAGACTCCAGTGGGGAGTCAATGTGCCTCCTTTTGCATGTATTTTTCCTAAGGAACTTCCTCAGCTGGGTACTCTGGAGAAGTGTCAGAAGAAGGGGATTCCTCCTGAGCAGGGAGTTCTTTAAGGCCGCACAGGAAAGGAAGACTCATGGCAGGATGACTGGCAGCAAGGCCTGGATCTGACGAGGGTATGGGGGTGGACTGTGGGACATATGTCGTCAGATCTCCAACTCAGGAGAAAACACTCTCCACTATCTGAAAGGCCGAAGGACCTGGAGAAGCCCTTTCCATCTCTCCCATGGCTGAAACCACTGTGGGAAAACAGCCACGACCTCCAGAAGGGATTGGACCTGAACTGTCAAGTGCCAAGGTGCCAAGGGGAAGGGATGGCTCCGAGAAAGACGGAGCTGACCTCAGTCCCCTGGACCCAGAACTGACACCACGGCTCTGAGACTTACTCTACTCTGAGAAAGCTAGAACAGGGCTAGTCAAGGGCATCCTCGGCATCTGCACATGGCAGTCCTGAATCCTGTGACTCCAAAACCGAGGGTCAGATCAGAGAAAGAGTCCTGATGGTATAGCCAGAGTAGTTCACAGACCCGACAGGGGATGCAGCCAGGACTGCCCTCATCTGGATATGGGCCCTGAGAAATCTCCTCATCATCCTGCCCATATCTGCCTCAGACCAGCTTCTGGAGGACCTGGATGAAGCCGAAGAGGGAGGTCAGGAATGTTTTGACCTGGAAGAGAAAGAAGGGGACTTCGTTGAAGCTCTCAGATCCCGTGGCATTGGATCCGATGTAGGAGCTGACAGAGATGGAGAAGAGATGGTAATAACATCCTCCAGATCCGAAGGAGCTGTTGGATCCGACAGGGGAGGCAATTTCTTTGGGTTCAAGGAAGTCGGGTCAGAAGATTTCTTCAGCTTCTTAACTTCAACAGAGTCCCTCAGGGAAACAGGGAGGGACAGCTCTTTAGTCTCTTTAGTGGTAGCAGGAGAAGAAGAAGAACCCAAAGAAGGGGTCTGAGCCACCGGAGCCAAGGAGGGAAAAAGCCCCCTAAGAATCAATTTATTTCTCAGATCAGCTAAAGCCTACAAATTAAAAGCAGCACAATATTACAATCCTCTTTCAAATGATCAGCACCCAGGCAATACACGCACTCCTCGTGGGCATCCTGACTGGGGATTTTATGCCCACAAGAAATGCAGTGTTTGAAACCTGGAGGTTTGTCAGCCGTAACAAAAAGTCCTGCCAAAAAACAACTGTCAACTAGCAGACAAGAAGGAACTGATGTACTTTACTAAGAAAAACTAAGAAAAACAGGTAAGATTTAAGTTTGAAATTTAATTCTAAATTTTAACTTTAGATAAGGTTAAGCTAAACAATAAGATAAAGCTAACAGAATTTTTTTTTTTTTTTTAGGAAAAGAATCACACAACACACGCACACTGAAAGAAGAAAATGGAGGAAGGACTTACAGAACACCTAAGGCTAGTCTGCAAGAGAAACTTTGAAATAAAGTTATCCACAACTTGAGAGCATGAGATCCGCTTCCGGTACGCTGAAGTGGCAAATGAGATCTTAGGTATTTGGGTGGATGTAGTGCATTATGGGTAAGAGGGAGGAGCTTGAGAGTCAGATCTAAGTCTTTATAATGTGGCCCAGCCAGATCCAAAGGACGGATCTGACACCCTATCATGAGGAGTAATGAAGAAGGCAACATCAGATTAACCTTATTTAGATGACTGACATCTAATCAAAGGAAGCCACTTAAAAATACAAAGTTAAACTTTTGCAGCTATACACAATACAGACCTCACTAACTAACTTCCACTAGGGTGGAAGACTGTTAAATGACAACAAAGTGGATTTTCTATCCTCAATCAAGCATGACAATATTTTTCTTTGGTGTTCCTCAATTATCTCGTAGCCATCCAAAATGGGGATTGTCCAGGGCAGCTGACAGCCTAACTACAACTCTGGCTCTGCTCTACTGTGTACACAAACCTCAAAGACACTGCATAACTTTTTTAAAGAAATACTTTTCCATCCTTAGATGAAGCAAGCTCACAACCTTTCTGTTGTAGAAGCTATCTACAGAAAATGTTTAACCTCACTACACTGAAATTCCATTCTGTATGCTGTGTACTTCTGGTCTGGAATCCTTTTTACATTACTTTGTTATCAGTAAATTCTTTTACTTAGTACAGCCAACTGCCAATGGAATTAAGGTTTAAAAAGGTAATCACTCCCTTAACTCATCACTGATCAGGCTAATTACTGACTATAGCACCCCATTAGGATGCATCTCACTGAATATACCAAACAATAAGAAATACCGCAGGCATAAAGTCCTTAATCCAGAAACAGAGGCTGGAAACTCTGTCACTTTACTCAGTGTCTTACAGGCTTTCCAGAGGAGATTGCCTCAGTTGCTACACCACTAGAGACCTAGTTGCACTGGGTCTCCTGTATCTATCCAAGTCCAATATCTCCACCAAGACTAGAAGCAGGGACCTAAATCTTCACCCATACATACATAAAACATAGTGAAGGGACAGGTTTATATGCCAGTGCCTCACAGACCTCTAGAATAAACTTCCCATGCATGTTAAGCAGTGTGACTTACTATCTCCCTTTGAACATAACCTGGACGGCAAGATGTGTTTTCACAAATTTACTCCAAGAGTAACTGGTATAGTCCTTCAGGAGAAAAGAGGTGCAGCCTGAGGAAGGACACAGGCAAGCCATAAGTGGTCACAAAACTCAATTTATTTAAATCTAATGTATCCAGCTGTCTAATCACAAATATACCAGCTGGAGCCATTTTATGAAAACAAAGTCAATGGCCACAGCAGCAGTTCAAATGCACTGACATATTGTGTATATACATGGAATCAGGACAAAAATACAAAATCCAGTACAGCATACAACAACTTTGTGTATACATATACTAGGGACTCGCAACAGGTTGAAAAGACTATTTTGACATATTGGCCAGTGTTGACATTACAGGAGGACATTAATAAAATTGTACCCGCCAAGCCCGGATTCACAAGAAAGAGAGATATTAATTTAAAGGGTTAATTAGAGAATAGGAACAATGGAAAAACATATTTACATTTTTCCAATAAGGCAGGCACCTTCAAATGTGGCGCATGCAATCAGTGTGCATATATACATAACAGTAACAGTTTATACATTCCCTCTAGGAACTTTAAGGTTAACACAAAAAATTACTTTAACTGTGCATCAAAAGGGGTGGTTTATCTCGGTGTTTGCATGGAGTGTGATAGTTTTTATGTTGGCAAGACCGAGCGGCCACTAAGAAAAAGGATCTATGAGAATTTAAACGAGATTAGCAAAAAGAAAGACACTAATGCTTTTTTTAAGCATTTAATGCAATGTACCAACATGCATTTAAAATTTCTTGTTCTAGACCAGGTCACCCAGGATCCCAGAGGAGGTGACTGGGAGACTCGTCTAGAGCACAAAGGACTTTTATGGCAATTGAAATTAAATGCAGCAAGACCCCCAGGACTAAACGACAGCATCAGTATAGCAAGTGCACTAAAGCTTAACAGGGAGAAATTATGAATAAATAAAATACTGGTTTAAAAATGCCAGGTAACCAACAGGCAGTTAGTTAATGAAGAATTTTTACTTTATGTTATTAACTCTCAACCAGAAGCATGTTTTCACCATAAGGATTTACACTAAGAATACTTAAAGTATACATATATATATATTTTTTAATATTTGTTTTTAGCATTTGCATTTTAAAGCATTGTTTTTTAACATATTATATGAATTAATTGCGGTTTGCACAAACTAGTTATATATATTCATTTTTATAGGATTTTTTGATACACATGAATACACTAAGATATCTAGATAGTTTTTAAAACAATGTGTTTTGTAGTATTATTGACTTGTAGAGAACACAAGTACCTTAAAAATACTTTAAAAACACTCTAAAAACACCTTAAAAATTTTAAAACTTTGAACTAATTATCACAATTAATGTTAGGAGTGGTCAACTAAGTGGTCACATGATTTGTGTATGATGATATAAAATGGTTTTATTTTTGACTGATTAGTATCTTGATAAAGCCTGATAGGAACCAGGCGAAAACGCTTGATTAATTTTTTTGTTCTTACTTATTAAAGTTATTCTACTTCAATTCATTTCTGGTTGTGCTATACTCGTGATTCCTGGACTGAGTGTTTTCACCTGTGGAGCTGCTTTTTATTTGGTTTTTGTGTTAGTTTTTAAGTTAGCTGGATTTGTCTAGTTTTTCCATGGCTGAAGACTTGGACCAGGTTGACTTTTTAAATACACCGATTTTACTCCATAATGAACCAGATGATGTTCCAGTTTCAAGCAGAGAATTTAACCAAGTTCTAACGCTGTTAACACAAATGAATAAACTATTAAATTCACGTAATGCCAGCTGCACTCCCTCGTTACCTGGTAACCAACAACAAGGGCTGAATACGAAGCGTACATCACCACCACCAAGGGAGCCGAATGGCGTGTTAAGAGCGACACCTCCTGATGAGATTTTATTGGTCGGAACCAATCCTCAGGAACAACAAAGCAGAGTGCAATCGAGTTGGGTAAACGGGAATGGTGGCCAACGTAAGGACTTCAATTTCCACGCTTGAACTGAGCAGCAATTTTCTTTTAAGCAAGGTACTGTTCTGAGTTCTCAAAAGCATTATAATTGTATGGAGCTTGATTTCGATAAATTAAATGACAGACTATATGCTTACAAGAACACGCAACTGGAGATAGACTATCTGAGAGAATGTGTTCGAGTGCAACATATCCCAAAAGGATTACGTTGTTTCAAATTTCCAAACAACGCTGTGTTGGGCTCTAATTTATACACGAAGTTGGTGGAGCTGTTTGATAAACCTGGTTTGGAAATGCTGGAGCTTATGATCCAAGATTATGAAACTAAAGCCAACTCCTTACTGAATGAACTGACAATATTAAATGATAGTATCGTTAAAGACAAGAACTTTCCTAGTATTAAAAAATGTTATGACAATGTTTTTAACAAAGTGGATCAACATTGCGTCAAGATAGTTAGTCGTAAGATAAGAAAGTTGGAGCGTGACTTGATTGAATACAGGGATGGGAGGGCTTATCCCTTGCCAGGAAAATTTAAACGCAACACTTCTAATGATGAAGGGAGAACTGATACTGCTGAAAGCACTGATAACATTAATACTCCATTAGCAGATCCACCTAGGAGAAGTGAGCGACTGGCTCAAAAAGATAATAATAAAAACCAACATCGGGTTTTTCAGTATCCCCAGGGCAGACCATGGGGCAGGAACACAACATTTCACCAACAGAATTGGAACAGGTTACGCAGGTAACTGATTGCAAGGAAGTTGGTTTAGTTAATGATGACGATGTTAATGGGGATTCATCTAGTGGTAATTACAAGGTGGTAACTAAGGACAATCAAACCATTTACAACTTTAAGGAAACTCCACTAACCCCTGACTTTTTTGAGATGTTCACCAGAGGTTTTCACTTTGTCCCCCTGCGTACCATGGATTTATCCAAAACGCTAGTAGAACTCAAACTATTCATCAGGAGACTAAATCTTGCACTGTTTTTTAAAGGGCAATCTTTAACTAACTACATAAATACAAGGTGTAGTACTTTCAACCCCCCCTCCCATCCTACCTTAAGAATTTTTGAGGAATTAATGGAAATGGATCTAAGAAAAAAACATGCATTTGGTTCAAACCAACCACCTGATAATTTTGATTTCCATCTATATCAGCTAACTAATTTACTCAAAGAGGAGGGTATCAGGGTAATGAAACCTAATAAGGGTGGTGGAGTTGTCCTAATGTATAATTGGGCATACGAAACATATATTCATATTATGTTACAGGATGCTGTTACTTATGAATTAGTCTCTAGGAATGAAGAGAATATTGCATACTCTAAGATTAACTTTATGTTAATGGACCATTTGATGCAAGGCGCTATTAATGAGAAGTTACACAATTATTTGCATGTCCCAAAACCTAGGATCCCGGTAATTTTCGGGATTCCAAAAGTTCACAAAGGACTGAACCCTTTAAAATTTAGACCTATAGTAGCAGGAGCCGGGAGTATCACAGAGCCTCTAGGGAAATTTATTGATCAAACACTAAAAAAAATTTGTCTCAACTTTAAAACCTATTTGTAAAGACTCCTGGGAATTTCTTAATGATGTCCAACAAAATCTATATAACCCAGAGATAGTAATGGTTACTATTGACATCATAGAGCTATTTCCCAGCATTCCTCACTCTATAGGATTAGATTGGTTTAATGAAATTTTGACAACACAATCTGAACTAAGCAACAGCACGGTCAGGCTAATAGTGGAATTTATGGAAGTAGTTCTTGAGAACAACTTCATTTATTTTAATGGAGAAGTATTCAGGCAAAAGAAAGGTGTAGCGATGGGTGCTCCATGCGCCTCAACATACGTGAACATAGTATTATACTATTGGGAAAACAAATACATCTTTTCATCTGGTTGGGCCGAGCACATTACTTACTATAAACGTTACCTGGATGACATCTGTATACTATGGGATGGTGACATAGATAGTTTCTCAAATTTCATTACGTACATTAATTCCACTACAGATTTTCTAGCTTTCACACATAATGTGAGTGAAAATTCTTTACACTATTTGGATGTTCTTTTATTCAAAGATTATGTTAACAACTTTTTCCAATCTCAAATATATAGAAAGACGACTTTTTCCAACACATTCTTACATTTTGACAGTGGGCATCCTTTTTACCAGAAAAAGGGTATAATAAAAGGTCAACTCATTCGTGCATCCAGGATGTCAAGTACTCACGATTTATTTCTTAAGGAAGTTGACTTCTTAAAAAAACTCTTTCTGGAGAGAGGTTATCCAGCCCACTTGGTGGATAATTTAGCAAAAGAGGTTCTCGACAATAGGGAATCTAAGTATCCACCATTACTTGGGAAAGGCAGGACTTTAGAACACACTCAAGAGGCTCAACAACAATCGTCATATAACAACTTTGTGTATACTTATACTAGGGACCCGCAACAGGTTGAAAAGACTATTTTGACATATTGGCCAGTGTTGACATTACAGGAGGACATTAATAAAATTGTACCCGCCAAGCCCGGATTCACAAGAAAGAGAGATATTAATTTAAAGGGTTTATTAGAGAATAGGAACAATGGAAAAACATATTTACATTTTTCCAATAAGGCAGGCACCTTCAAATGTGGCGCAAGCAATCAGTGTGCATATATACATAACAGTAACAGTTTATACATTCCCTCTAGGAACTTTAAGGTTAACACAAAAAATTACTTTAACTGTGCATCAAAAGGGGTGGTTTATCTCGGTGTTTGCATGGAGTGTCATAGTTTTTATGTTGGCAAGACCGAGCGGCCACTAAGAAAAAGAATCTATGAGCATTTATACGAGTTTAGCAAAAAGAAAGACACTAATGCTTTTTTTAAGCATTCAATGCAATGTACCAACATGCATTTAAAATTTCTTGTTCTAGACCAGGTCACCCAGGATCCCAGAGGAGGTGACTGGGAGACTCGTCTAGAGCACAAAGAACTTTTATGGCAATTGAAATTAAATGCAGCAAGACCCCCAGGTCTAAACGACAGCATCAGTATAGCAAGTGCACTAAAGCTTAACAGGGAGAAATTATGAATAAATAAAATACTGGTTTAAAAATGCCAGGTAATCAACAGGCAGTTAGTTAATGAAGAATTTTTACTTTATGTTATTAACTCTCAACCAGAAGCATGTTTTCACCATAAGGATTTACACTAAGAATATTTAAAGTATACATATATATATTTTTTAATATTTGTTTTTAGCATTTGCATTTTAAAGCATTGTTTTTTAACATATTATATGAATTAATTGCGGTTTGCACAAACTAGTTATATGTATTCATTTTTATAGGATTTTTTTAATACACATGAATTCACTAAGGTTATCTAGATAGTTTTTAAAACAATGTGTTTTGTAGTATTATTGACTTGTAGAGAATACAAGTACCTTAAAAATACTTTAAAAACACTCTAAAAACACCTTAAAAATTTTAAAACTTTGAACTAATTATCACAATTAATGTTAGGAGTGGTCAACTAAGTGGTCACATGATTTATGTATGATGATATAAAATGTTTTTATTTTTGACTGATTAGTATCTTGATAAAGCCTGGTAGGAACCAGGCGAAAGCGCTTGATTAATTTTTTTGTTCTTACTTATTAAAGTTATTCTACTTCAATTCATTTCTGGTTGTGCTATACTCGTGACTCCTGGACTGAGTGTTTTTACCTGTGGAGCTGCTTTTTATTTGTTTTTTGTGTTCGTTTTTAAGTTAGCGGGATGTTAAGCAGTGTGACTTACTATCTCCCTTTGAACATAACCTGGACGGCAAGATGTGTTTTCACAAATTTACTCCAAGAGTAACTGGCATAGTCCTTCAGGAGAAAGGAGGTGCAGCCTGAGGAAGGACACAGGCAAGCCATAAGTGGTCACAAAACTCAATTTATTTAAATCTAATGTATCCAGCTGTCTAATCACAAATATACCAGCTGGAGCCATTTTATGAAAACAAAGTCAATGGCCACAGCAGCAGTTCAAATGCACTGACATATTGTGTATATACATGGAATCAGGACAAAAATACAAAATCCAGTACAGGAAATTATTTACAATAATGTAAATGAAAGAAGTAACCATTTCACATCTCTAATATGAAGCAGTTTTTGAAAGCTATATAAAATGAAAAAGATGAATGTCAGTATATTTATAATATACAGATATTCATTGGGAAAACAATTCATGCCGCGGTGGTATGGCTGTAGCGTTGTTACCTCACAGCAAGACGTTCTCCCGTTCGATTCTCGGCTTGGCTTGGGAGGGCCTTATGTGTGGAGTCTGCATGCCCTCCCCGCGGTTGGGTAGCGTTTGAAAGACATGCGTGTATAAATGGGCGTGCCTTTGTTGCAGGTTGGGCGTCGAGCTGGCACCTCGGCTTTTCGTAAAAAATTTACTGCCAATCATTAGCGGACTGGAGTTCCGCTGTGGCGACCCCTTATCGGGAAAAAGCCGAAAGACAAACAACAACAACATTGGGAAAAAATTTACAAAGTTTTTAAAGGAACAAGTGCAAATTGGGGGCAACACAAAATAAATGACAGTTCAGTTTCTTAGTTGACTCTACAGAAAAATCCAAAGTCATGTTTGTAACACTTTTTAATGCAGTAATAGTCTTACATACCATGACATTTTTGATTTAACTATACATAAATCAGTCTTCAAAAAGTACTCCTTAAAGGATATCTCTGGGTTCTTAAAAATTATCATTATGTTTTTAGGCATATTTTACATTTCGTCATATTGTTTACATGTATAACGATTGCATGTTTAAAAATTAATATTTACCTATTTTACATGGTCAACATAAATAGTTTTATTTTGTGTATACATAACTGTGGCTATTTTTCCAAATTAGTTTTGTACAAATTGGGGCTATTTACTTGTTTCCGACAGCACATGCAAGGACATAACATGAAAAATAATGCACTTTAAATAAGAGACTCATGGCAGAAATCAAGAATACACATTCCTGAGGGATACTTTTTTATGCCCAATGACATTTGAAACTCTGGAGTGCTATTTATCCTGCAGCTATTTTGAAAAAGCAAACAAACAGACATGGTAGGCATAAACACAGGTCATACAAGGAAAAACTCAAATTTTCTAATATCCCACAAAAGTGTAACTTAGAAGTTAATCATTCTGAACAATCCTTGAAGATAGGAACCTAGTAAGTTCAGAATGTTAACAAATAAGCAGCAAGGACATAAAATAATGTTTGCAGCAATATCTGCTGCTCTTCCTGTACTGTCTGAAGCAGACAAACAGCTTACTAACCTATACTTTCTCTACAGTTTGCCTTACATGCAGTTAAGACAGGATAATATTCCTTTTCTCACCTCTGCTATCTATTAGCTACAAAATATTTTCAGTTTAGCAAGAAATGCAAATGATTTATAACATACTCTTTATAGCATGCAATAGATTTAATTCCTATTAAGGAATTAACTTCTGCAATAAATTCTGAATAATGATGGGGCATGGATATTAAATACTAAGAGGACTTCCCCACTATAATTCTGAAGAGTGAAATTATGAACAGCAGTAATAATCCTTTTTTTTCTAAACCGACTTTTTGTTCATGCATTGAGGAACACCAACCACAGAGGTAGTATGTATAGAGCTGAGGGGTGTGGGATGAAATCCTCTCAAAGGAGGACTAGGGGGCACAGCCACCAGCAAAAAAAAAAAATAAAAAAAACATGCACTGACCTTCAAAATTATTGCTATTCACACTTTTTGGCTTTACAGTTATGACAGGAGCCAGGCTAACAGCATCTTTTAACATTATGGCTAGATATAAGAAGTAAAGAGACATGACATTCAGTTGTGAGATTATTTAAAAATTGAAGCAAAAGGTCTGATAATCTTCTAAAAACTTTTGAAATGTTCATATATATTTGTCAAATGGCAATGTTGTGCAGGGCAAAATTGAACTAACACTGAAAAAAATACCTTAAGTAACTAGAAAAGCAAACTTTGTCTTTGAACTTTTTTTGTAAAATATTGGAATTATTTCTGCAATAGTCAGTATGTGTGGAAACACACTAAAAGGTGAAAAATACTGCATGTATCTGTAAAACAATTAATACTAACATTCACACTATTTTCTAAATCTGAGAAGTCAGTTTCCTGGTATATGTGCAGTTAATGCCACGTATTTACACTTAATTATAGCTGTTACATACTGTGTGAAAATAAAATGTATTAGAGGTTATTATTGCATTTTTTACCTCATTAACACATGCTAAACTGTTGTTCACACTCTTGGGTGGTAAAGACAGTGATGATTAATTTGTTTTAATTTTATTAACCTAATACAGGCAAGTTATAAAGCAATACCAAAATCCGTGTATTGCAAAAAAATCTCTGTTCCTAAAACCCAGAAAAAGAAATTCACTGAAGTTTATGTATTCTTTCATGCTGTTAACATACAACAGACATGTTATACTCAGGCATACATTTAAAGTACACGCATGTTCTCTTCTGTGCTTTCTCCAAAAAGTACAACAAAACCAGATATGCCACTTCAGAATTTACAGCTAGCTCACAGACAGGACCCAGGAAGTTAGAATTGAAGAGTTCATCTCTACAAAGAGGACAGTCACTAGCGGAGTCCCTCGGGGATCAGTCCTGGGGCCACTCCTTTTCGGCATCTACTTCTCTGAAATCAAGGCCAACATCAAGAGCCTCTGGCTGACCAACTTTTGCAGATGATTGCAAATTAGGAGCAGTCATAGAATCCTCCACCAATACTAATGTTCTCCAGGAGGGGTTGACATAGACAAATAACTGGTGCCAGAGCCACAAACTAAAACTAAATGCCAAGAAATGCATAACAGTATCCTCTGGGAAGTCATCCACCCATGGTAACTATTATATTGACAACACTCCCCTAACAATCAACCCAGCAGTCAGGGACTTGGGAACACACATATACAATAATCTATTTTGACCATTACATGTCTACGGTAGTGAAGAAATCATTCTATGTTGTGCAATTTATAAATAAATGTATGGCATCTAGGTCCAAGGAAGTCATTGTTCTGCTGTACTCAGCCTTCATCAGACCTATCACTGAGTACAGTGCCCCCTTTGACATCCTAACCAGGCACATGTAACAACTGAAACCTCCACAGAGGTTTCTCACTAAAAGAATATAGGGCATAAGTAACATGTCCTATGCAGACTGCCTCAAAGCCCTTTCTCTGTACTGTCTCCTACAGACTGTTGAGATGAGATCTATGCCTGGCATATAAGGCACTCAAACCTAACCCTGATGGACCTCCAGCATATCAACAAAAAAACAAACAGCATCATAATTACCCATTCTAAAGGCTTAAACCTTGCCTGTGATATAAACAGAACCTGCTGGAGAGACAGGTACATATCCCAGAGACTACCCCTTTTCTGGAACAGGCTCCCTATCCAGTACTTACGTATTACCGCAACCAGATCTTCGCAGCTGTGAAAATCGCATGCTATAACAAGAACTACTGCAGAAAACACCCTAAACTGTTTTTTTACATGTTTATTAATGAAGTGAAGAAGAAGAAGAACTAATGAATAATAACTTTTGATTCATGTCCAGAAGGAAAACAATTGCACCAGTCTTCTCTCTGTTTTGCCATGTATTACACACACACGCTTCAACTGTCAGGGCTGCTGTCTAAAAGATGAAACAACTGCCACTAACACATAATGTACTGACACCTGAAGTACGGCAAAAAAGTTCAAAGGGAATTGAAAGGGTTACGCTGACATTTGATAGTAACTGAGCGGTATAAACCTGTTGTAATTCCTTGAGAATGTTTCTATATTTCTTGAGGTTCACGTATACATCTTTACGTTTACAGTTAATGCAGAATTGAATTAGCAGCACACATGCTACCAGTAAAATGTATATCAGGTTACAAAAACCCTGTCAATGACAGAAAGTGCATTCATGTCTGAATTCCAGACAAAGAGTTGAAGGGGACTTGAAAGGGTATAGCTGACTTTGTACTAAAGATTCACATATATGTTAATGCAGGGAATAGATAGTACCACCCGTGCTGGCAGTAAAGTGCATACTTCAACAGCAACACTGACAATTTTCAGTTTGGTTTGTTAACCCTTGCTAAAATATCCTTCATTGTAAAAGCAAACAGATTTCCTGACATTTATACGACATTAACGGACAAATGTCAACAGTGGGAAACAGTAACACTTGACTACTGGCCATGAACATTCATACGACATACTCCTGATTAAGTTGCCTTTGCTGCGCTTGTGATCAGGAAGGCAGGATCTGTCATGTGCTGTTGCAGTGCGGAGTTCACCGGCCAAGTGAGACACGCCAGGCAGGAGTCGGAAACTTGGCAGTTATTCCTCTCCTTGCCTCATACAGTGTGTGCCACAGTATTCCTTACTTGCTTCCACTCCTGTTTCCAGCTTAATTAACCTGTCTTCTCATAAACAGGACAAATTTTGCAACCACGAAAATCTGGTTGCGATAATACGCAAGTACCCCCCATCCATGTGAAGCAGAGTACCTCCCTAACTTAATTCAAGAGTAACTTGGACAATTGGATTAGGAGCAGGAAATGCATCCCTGGTTTGGAATCTATGTCTCTATGGACACAGGCAGCTTGCAAATAGTTCATCTCCCAGTCCCCTAGTTGCAAATGTTTCTTTTCCCAAACCCCTGCTTATCAAGCGTACCAGAACTTCTCAGGGATTTGGGATGCATAGTTAGACTTAAAAAGACTTTAGTGGTCATTAGCCTATTGCACACCTATGAACAGTGTCACCTGAAGAATAGCACATAGAAAATATTTAGGGATGAACACTCGTATAAATAAGCCATACAATAGAAAGAAGAAAGTGCTAAGTTTCTATAGATGATGGCATACTTCTCATTATAGAAGATGCTGAAACATGCAAGCAGAGAACTTGAGGAAGCAGTAAGGAAACCCAGAGATGATTATGAACTCAAAATACCATTGATTCCAGAAGTAATTATAAAGCATTCTTTGACTACATCAGAAAGTTAAGAAATATCATCTATCCTTGTTTAGAACTAATCAACAATATCATTAATTCTTATCAGTAGTTTAGCTAATGGTGGGGCAAAGGTGATATCTGCCCAAGGTGCAAAGAGTTAAGAGGGCACGATCTGCAATCTGAGCCATCATGTCGATCACTTTTTAATGCATTCTGGCTTTTAAAAGCTGGAACTGCATTTGGGGTCAAACCTGACCACTGTATTGCTCAGTGTGTGGTCTAAACTGTAGCAACAGTTTGTTACAGTATAAAAGTAAAAAAAAAAATGTTCTTTTTCCCTACAAAAAAAAAGAAACTGAGTGCTGTAGTGCTCAGTGAAGGGTATAAACTATAGCCGCTGCTTACTACATTTGTAGTAAGCAGTTTGCTACAGTTTAAAAGAAAAACTTTTTTCCTTTTTACTGTTTTTTTTTTCACTAAAATCTGAGGAAAGGGGATCAGGGATAGGGTGCAGAAATGGGATCTGACTGCCTCCTGCATTTCAAGAACCCCAGGTACCAGATCTTTTTTTTTTTTGTAATTCCTCTTCAGCTGAGGAGATGGTGGGGGTAGGAAGCAGGAACAAGACCTGGTTGGCAGACCTTTTTGTTTTTTGCTCCTCAGCTGAGGAGGAGCACAATATTGAGGAATGGCTCCAGGCAACAGATGAGGGAGCAACTCCTAGGATTCTGATCACAACCACCATTATAACTGCCCCCTGATTCTTCAGTCACTGATCTCCCCCCTCCTGCCAGGATCACTATGGAAATAATCTTATTAGTCCTCTCTAAAAGCAATGAACATCATATTCCAGGAGGAAGTGTCATATCAACAGTGACTATCACCTGGAGCTAATTTTCACACTGCTGTTACAGTCATAATAATATTATTACCATCAAGACTGGCTTTTCGAATCCTCTAGTCAACCTCTTTAACATAGGTCGTGCAACCGGCTATGTCTCCAAAGCTTGAAGAACAGCTACCATGATGATGCCCCTACCTAAGAGAGGTTGAACCATTGACTGCTAATTAAAGATGCATTAGTCTTGCCAGCCCTGTTTGTAAAGCCATGGACTGCATCATTTCTGACCTCATAAATCTAGAAATTGACAATGTCTTAGCCCTGAATCCACATTACATTGGTTTTGTCACAGGTAGGTCAAGCTTTCTTAACGGTGTAAATTCTGTGAAAGGGTAACTCAAGTAATAGATAGTAATAGTAAACAAAACTAAACTACTCATCTTCCAACCCTCCAAACATACTCAAAACAACTCTCACTTTAACATCATCACGGCAAAAGACAACACCACTATATACCCAACTGAACACACCAAATTGCTAGGAGTGGAAATGAGAAGTTATGTACCTACCATAACGTTCCATGTTAGTTGTCTTCTCTCGCCTTCTTTCTTGCTTGATGGGTTCGGAGCCGATCCTCGGCTCCGACTCGGCACTTGCTAAGCTCGAGAGTCACTTTTACCAGCTCGAGGCAGCCCCATATCCCATGATGCAAGGCGGTAAGTACCCAGATCTCGTTTGATGACAAATGGCAATAGCACCTAGCATAAATAACTTCCAAAAGGAAGAAAGAAGGAGAGAAAAAGGCCTGAAGGATGGTAGGAAGACCAGCACTGTATGGTCTTCAGAAGCATAATTCCCAGTAGAGAGAAAAATCTGTCTAGGCCTGGGGGAAGGAGGGAGGGTCGCAAGAAAGAAGGCGAGAGAAGACAACTAACATGGAACGTTATGGTAGGTACATAACTTCTCAATGTTAAGTTGTCAATCTCGCCTTCATTCTTGCTTGATGGGACCGCGTCCCTAGCACCTCTATCCTGGGTGGCTCAATGGAACAGACTCTTGAGAACTGTAGAGCCAAAACTGGCTCTGTCCCTGGAGGCCAAATCCAGTTTGTAATGGGAAACAAATGTATGAGGAGTGGCCCAAGTAGCTGCTGCACAAATAGTGTCTAATGGAAGTCTAGCTTGAAAGGCTGTGGAAGTGGCTAAGCTTCTGGTTGAATGCGTCTTAGGTTTCGAGCACAGCTGTTTTCCCCTGAGCTGATAAATTTCAGAGATGACAGAAGAAAGCCATCTAGATAAGGTCACTTTTGAAACAGGAAGGCCTTTCTTGTTATCAGCATAAGAAACAAAGAGCTGATCGGATTTCCTGAATTGTTTTGTTCTGTCCAAATAATATCTGAGTTGGCGGTGAACATCAAGATAATGTAATTTTTGTTCCGATCTGTTTGAGTAGTTTGGGAAAAATACAGGAAGATCAACAGCCTGATTCAAATTAGTCTTTGAGGCGACCTTAGGTAAAAAGGTCGGATTAGTTCTCAATGATACTCTGTCTTTGTGGAAGACTAAATAGGGGGGGCGAACAGATAGAGCATGAAGTTCAGACACCCTCCTAGCCGATGTAATAGCAACCAGGAATAAAGTTTTCCATGAAAGAAATTTCAGGGAACATGAAACAGCTGGCTCGAAGGGAGGAAGAATCAAGGATGTCAGCACTAAATTTAGGTCCCATTGAGGAGGAGGACTCCTGATAGGAGGTTTCAGGAGAAAAATTCCTTTCAAGAAGGCTCTACAAAGCCTGTGGGACATAATGTTGTGATCTGCGAACCCGACATGATAGTTCGAGATAGCAGCCAACTGAACTTTGACCGTGGAAGAAGAGGAACCCACGTGAAAAATTTCCGCTAAGAAATCCAAAACTGCTTGTACTGGAGCAGTGAAGGGATCAATATTTTTGGCTTTTGCCCAATAAGAAAAACGTTTCCATTTGCTAGTATAAATCCTCCTAGTAGATGATTTTAAGGAAGCTACCATGATGTCTCTAACGGGATTAGAGATCATAGGAAGCCTGGCTAAGGAAGGAAGTGGAGCAACCATGCTGTGAGATTGAGAGAAGGAATAGACTGGTGCAGCTGACTCGATTGGTGAATCAGAAGGTCTGGAACTGGGTCCAGATGCCACGGCTGCACCAAAAGGTGACGATGGAGGAACGGAAACCAAATTTGTCGAGGCCAATAAGGAGCAATGAGAATCATTTTGGCTCTCAAAATGGTGGCTTTCTGGATTACCTGTGGAATCAGAGGAAAGGGAGGAAAGGCATAAAGAAGTCCCTGGGGCCAATCCTGGGTCAGAGCGTCTCTGGGGGGATAGCCTGGCAGTGGGAAGAGAGAGAAGAAGTCTGGGCATTTGCTGTTTTGGGGAGTAGCAAAAAGATCGCAACATGGGCGGCCCCATTCTAGAAAAATCTCCTCCACTATAGATTGTTTGAGAGACCACTCGTGAGGCATGAGAATATCTCTGCTCAATCTGTCCGCTAAAATATTGGTTTTCCCAGGGATATGCATTGCTAACAGAAACCGATGAGAGGAGATCGCCCATTGCCAAAGTCTGAGCGCTTCTCGACACAAGGGGTAGGACTTGGTTCCGCCCTGTTTGTTGATATACCATACTACAGACATGTTGTCTGTGTGGACTGCAATTGTCCCTAACGGAAGAAAGTCGTTGAGGGCTTGCAACGTTAAAAGCACTGCTCTCATCTCTAGGACATTTATGTGCAGGTGGTATTCGAACGGTTGCCACGTCCCATGAACCATCCTGCCCTGATAATGCCCCCCCCACCCGATCAGGGAGGCATCTGTAGTGACAGTGGCTACCGGGGTTGGGGGTACAAAGGGTCTGCCTTGGTGAATCTGGGGAGAGGTAATCCACCAAGAAAGATGATTCTTGCAAATCTGTGTCACCAGTATTTGGTGACGCATCGGAAGTTGTTGGTAAGACCACTGAGTGAACAACATCCACTGAAGAAGGCGCATATAGAAGCGGGCCAGGGGAAGAAGGGTAATGGCCGCAGCCATGAGACCCAACACCTTCAGAACCATTCTGGCTTGTACTTTCTTGCTGGCTAGGATGATCCTCACGTGACTTTGAATATCTAAGATTCTTTGGTCTGTGAGGGTAGCTGACATCCGAACAGTGTTTAAGTTTGCGCCTATGAAGGTAATAGACTGGCAGGGCAATAAGGAGGATTTTCCGTAGTTGATCGAGATGCCCAATTGAGTGCAAAGATTTATTGTGTAATCCCTGGCTTGAAGAAGCTGATGCCTGGTGGTGGCTGAAAGGAGCCAGTCGTCGAGATACGGAAACACCTGGAATCCTTGCCGTCTCAGGTGAGCCGTGACCACTGCCATACATTTGGTGAACACTCTGGGGGCTGTAGTGAGACCAAAGGGCAGGGCTTTGAATTGGAAATGACTGGACCCCAGCCGAAAGCGGAGAAACCTTCTGGAGCGTCTGTGAATTTTTATGTGATAGTACGCATCCTGAAGATCTATTGAGCACATCCAGTTGTCCTTGTGTAAGAAGGGCAGAATTGACTGAAGTGTGACCATTCGGAATCTTGTCTTTCTCACAGACTTGTTGAGTCTGCTGAGATCCAATATTGGTCTCCAGTCTCCCGTCTTTTTGGGGACCAAAAAGAACCTTGAGTAGATTCCGGGCTCTGAATGGTCTGTTGTAACTGGCTGAATGGCTCTTTTTTGTAGAAGTTTTAAAACTTCTAACTCTGCAATTTCCCTTAGACCGGGTGGTACATCTGAAAGGGAATTTGAGTGAGAGAAGGGAGTTTCCTCGAAAGGAATTTTGTAACCCTCGGATATGATCGACTGTACCCATCTGTCTTGAGTTAGGGAAAGCCAGGCTTCTGGGTACAGCGATAGTCATTCCCCCGACTGCCTCCAAGGATGGACAGTCGGGCAACACCTCAGGGATGTTGAAAGGGCTTGTCAGAGAGAGGCTCTCTGCTTCCCTGGTTTTGTGGACCCCCTCTGCCTCTAGGGCGGCGTCTGTTATTGTTACCCCCTCTGCCTCTAGGGGTAAACTGACCACGTGAATCCGGCGTGACTCCTTGGGATTTGCGGAACCACATTTTGCCACCCTTCTGTCCCTTAGGGTAAGGTCTAGAAGGGGTGGAAAAACGGACCCCTACGGCAGCAAGAGTCTTGCCGTCCTGCTCACACCTGGTCAATGTTTCCTTCACTTGAGGGCCAAACAAAGCTGACCCATCAAAGGGAGAATTTGTGAAGGACGCCTTAAAGGGATCTGCAAAATTACAGAGCCGCATCCAGGCTTGGCGTCTAAGAGCCACACCTGTACCTGCGGCCCTACTCGCTCCATCTGCTGCAGATGATATCAGTCACATGGAGGAGTTAGCAATAGAATTAAGGGTTCCTAGCTGCGAAGCAATTTTTTCCTGAGCCCCTGCAGCTGTGGGATCCTGTACTACTTCACCTAGCTCCTTAAGGATATCCCTTTGGAGTCTGGTGAAGAGACATAAGTAGTTCAGCGAGCGCATAGCAAAGGTCGCTGAAGAGAACATCCGCTTACCATACCTATCCATGGTCCTAGAGTCCTTATTAGGAGGATGGACAGGTACGGAAGGATCTGCAAGTTCCTTCTTAGTGGCAGCCGCCACCACCATGGCATCAGCAGGGACACCTTTTGTAAGGAATTGCTTGTCCGGAGGGGCAGTAATAAATTGAGATGGCCTCCTAGGAACTGGCTCTACAGAGTCAGGAGCAGCCCAAGCCTTTCGAGCAATAACCTGCATAAGGGGGTCGAAAGGCGGAGACACCCAGGAGGTGGAGGGCCGAGATCCAAACGCCTCCAGGTATACCGACTCATCCTCAGAGGGATTATTGGAGGGCCAGTTTCCCCTCTGTTTAAGGAGTTCTAGGATGTCTGAAAAGGAGACATCCTCAGAGGGGGATCTTGGGGATCCCTCCGACTCATCTAAGTCGGTATCTGAAGTGATAGACTCGGGGGAGTCTACGTGTTTCCTCTTACAGGTCCTCTTGCGCGGAGGATCCCCTGACTGATCAGGAGAATCCTCGGAAGAGGGGGTTCTTCCCAGTGGGGAAACCTGAGGCGGAGGATCTCTGGGTCCGGGAGCAAGAGAGATGGCAGAGATATCGACAGGCACCGTAGAGGGAGGAGCTAAGGGAACAGACTGCTGGCTGAGTCCAGAGGCTAGCACACTCTTCATCACCTCGAAGGCTCCCCCGCCAGGGAGGTCCAAGAGAACCTGTTCCGAAGAACCAGGAACTCCAGGGCCCACCGAAAAGGAAGGCTCCGAGGCAGATGTCGGAGCCGAGCTCACCAAGGCCGAGGCTCCAAGGGGAAGAGTGGGGTCGGACAAGGGTCCGATGCCACTCACCCCCTCGGAGGAGACCAGGGAAGCCCGACCACTGAATCCCTCTAAGGAAGGTCTCGAAGAGGAGATAAGAGTAGAGGCTGAGGGAGCAGAAGGGGGGGGGGGTATCTGTCCCTCAGCCATAGCAGAAACCATTCCCGAAGACTCCAGCTCCAAACTCTGAGGTAGAGTCGAAGGAGGAACTGCAAGGGGGTGTGGACTAATAGTCGTCTGTTGAGACAAACTATGTAGCATCTGGGCCAGTGCCTGTGATTTTAATAATCTACTGACCACCCTCTCTAAATCATGGTCAGAAAGCCTGGATGACCGGGATGATCGGCTCCAATGGCTCCGTTCCGAGAGGAGAGGAGAGGCCGGAGCCGAAAGTATCGGTTCCAAGGAAGGGGACCTGGACCTCTTCTTCGAAGGAACCATCGGGGCCGACGAAACCATGGATGCCGTTGGAGCCGACAACTTTTCGGCACCGACAGAAGGTCTCGATGCATCGGCTCCGGCCGGAGCCGATACAGACATAAAAGTAACAGTGTCGGAGCCGGTCGGCGCCGACACCGAAGCCTGAGCCACATGGTGGTCGGAGCCAGTCGGAGCCGACACCGATGTGACCGAACCAGTATCGGCACCGATAGCCATCGGTGCCGAGGGTTTGTGTAAACCAGGATCGGCTCCAGCCGGAGCCGATCTCGACTCTGAAAGAGTCGGAACCGAGGCCGCAGGCTTAGAGACAGAAGCCTGGGCCTTGGAAGACTTGGAAGTCTTAGTCGGGGCCGACTTAGCCGGAGAGCCCTCCGGTTTAAGAAGGCCCCTCAAAATCAATTTGTTTCTCCTTTCCTGCAGGACTCTCTGGCTAAAAGAATGACATATTGCACAGGAGTCCTGCAGGTGGAGAGGTCCCAGGCAGTATAAGCAAGAAGTGTGACCGTCTGTCAGAGACATCTTCTGACAGCACGAGTCACACTTCTTAAAGCCTGAGACCCTTTCCTTGGACATAGTTGTAACAACACACACACAACACAGTCCCAAGAAATAGTTATCCCAAAATAGTCAGACAACTAATCTCTAATACACACACACACACACATCCTAACAAGAGGGGGGATGGGAGGGGAGAAGGCCTGACTAAAAATATAAAGGAGTGAGGGATTTTCTAGTCAGAAAGGGACTTAAACTAACTATAAACGTTAAAAAATAAAGTATTAAGTTGAAAAGGGGGCTAAAACAGTAATATCTAAATCACTTACCAGGAGCTGGTAAAAGGAGGACCTCATCAGCGAAGCGGCAAACGAGATCTGGGTACTTACCGCCTTGCATCATGGGATATGGGGCTGCCTCGAGCTGGTAAAAGTGACTCTCGAGCTTAGCAAGTGCCGAGTCGGAGCCGAGTATCGGCTCCGAACCCATCAAGCAAGAATGAAGGCGAGATTGACAACTTAACATTAGACAATAAACTAAAATTTGACATTAACATATCCATGGCTATAAAAAAATTCCACAAAAAACTAGGAGCGTTATACAGAAATAAGCAATTTGTCACCAAAGCAGCAGAGATTTCAATAGCAAATTCCCACCTTATCTCTACCCTATTTTATGCCTCTCCAATATATACCAACCTAAGGCAATGTGATCTAAACAAGCTAGAGACCTGCTACAACAAAATCGCCAAATTCACCACAGGGGCATCCTACCATAGTCACCACTGTCTCTCACTTGCTGAACTGGGCTGGCTTGAACTCCCTCACTTCCTTCAGTGGTATCAACTCTCACTCGCCCACAAACTAGTAAACCATCCACTAAATGTCCCATCCCTCCAGAATCTACTCCAACCCTATCGCACCACCAGACCACTAAGATCCAGCAGCAAAAATCACTTGCAGATCACTAAAGCCAATAACTCTGCTGGTGAAGCACTATTCTCTTGCGACATAGCCAAATTATGGAACTCACTCCCACCCACAATTACCTCCATACCATCATGCACCCACTTCAAAACTTTACTAAAAGCGCAACTAAAAACATGCTGGCTATGCCCTTGCAACTCCCACTCTAATATCATCCACCCCATCCAACCACTACCTTTCTTTCCACTCCACTAACTACCTTGATTATAGCAAGCTCAGATGCTCATAAGCCAGTACTTATTATACAGCACAAACTTCTTCTTCTTCTTGTAACATTTGTTAATGTCTCGACACAAAAACCAAGAACCAAACGTGGAAACGGTTGCTATAAAGGCTGTCTTCCAAAATCACAACATCTCCAATAACTCCACCAAAGTTGATAAAGCTGGAGTTGGAGTTAGTTCTTCTTCCGAAAATGGCTTCTGCTCCGATTCTGTTTGGACTGCGTTTTGTTGGTCACTACTCTGGAGTTTTTTGAGTTGGAATTCTCATTATTTTGTTCAGAATCCCTATTACAGTCATCAGCGAACAACGAAGCTTAGTGTTAGTACAGCAACGGATGACTGTAATGGGGATTCTGAACAAAATAATGAGAATTCCAACTCAAAAAACTCCAGAGTAGTGACCAACAAAACGCAGTCCAAACAGAATCGGAGCAGAAGCCATTTTCGGAAGAAGAACTAACTCCAACTCCAGCTTTATCAACTTTGGTGGAGTTATTGGAGGTGTTGTGATTTTGGAAGACAGCCTTTATAGCAACCGTTTCCACGTTTGGTTCTTGGTTTTTGTGTCGAGCGTTTACTATTTGTTGACAATTTGTTAATGTCTGGTATGCACTTCACAGATAAAGATTCTAGTTGTCTACTGATGTACTATGTTCTTCATCTGTAAATATGTTGTAAGTAATTGCTATGTAAACTGTTAATCACTATGTAATCCAATGTAAATACTGTCTGTTTATTTTAACTGTGGAGCTTTTCTCCCCGGGCCTCCACTGTAAATGGACCTACGTCTAGTCAGACACTCCCGGTCAACAAATTTAAATAAAATAAATAAATAAATAGATAGTGGTTATGCAGTACTCATGACATACTTGAATCTAGACAAGGCATTCAACCCAATCTCCCATACCAGCAGCACTGACAAACTAGTGAACCTAAGCAATAATCCAAATATAATAAGTTGGACAGTAAATTGGTTATCAGACTATATATACATATATATATATATATATATATATATATATATATATATATATATATATATATATATATATCATATATATATATATATATATATCATATATATATATATATATATATATATATATATATATATATATATATATGTTATATATATATATATATCATATATATATATATATATATATATATACATATATAGTGTGTGTTTTTGATTGCTTTAAAATATTTTATTGTAGTGAGTAACATATAGTAATAGCAGCACATATAAATGTCATTGCAGCATATTCAAATCAGCATAACTAGAAACCCGAATATATTCAGTTCAGCATAACTAAAAGCATGATTATAATAACTTCATCTGAACAAGTCTTGCATCAGACGTGACTGACTTGCTATCCTGAACACCACATATTATATTACTTCAGCTCAGTGATTTTCCTCTATAAACTACATCCACTCCCCCTAACCTTGGTTCTCATGCCTTGTCTTGTTTTGCAGCCTTGCAGGTGCCTGGCCATTTCATTAACTAACATTTTCTTGATTCGTCCCTTGTGAAAGAGAACAGAAAAAAAAGTCTGTAGCCTTCCCTTGGGAACTGTTATCTCTAGCCAGCAAGGTTATTCTTTCTTTCTCCTTTTCTAAAATGTATGCATAAATGAAACACAATTTTAGTCCTATTTTATCCTTTAGCCTGTTTAATGTCTAATAACTACTTTAAAATGGAAGTCCCTAAACTAACAGTTGCCCCTGAGGTCCAAGATGAAAGTCTACTAGGACCTACTTTTGTACTTACCTCACAAATGTATCATGTCTATATGACCAACTACCGTAATCTGGTTCTATCACATGGGCTTTGCACTGTCTTTACTCGCCTCTTGGCAATACACAATCTACAGAGTGATATTATGATGCTTAATGCTATCAAAATTAATATGACCACTGGAAGGTATTTTAAAACTGTCCCACCCAACCCTGGAATAGGCTTGCAATCTAATCTGTCCATGAGGTGTCACCAATACTTTGCAACTTAGTCATTACCTCACTCATAATCTGCAGATGAGTATAAATAGATTTACTTTTATCTGGTATATAGCTGCAACAGTCTGTCCCGATTAACCCACAAGTCCTGGGACTCCATCAGGTAATCAAGGGCCATACGGTTCTGGAGGATCACTATACGCATCATGGTCATTTTCAAAGTGATATCCTTTATGCTTTCAAACGTACTATCGGCCAATACCTCCAGTAACTTGGCTAACTTGCACAGTTTTCAAATGGCTTTTACAGCTCCATATGCAGGAAATATACCTACTCCATCTATTACCCCATCACCTAGATCCATACCTTTCAGAGTCTTTAAATTCAAATTCTGATGTATATGTCACGTATTTAAAACCTGCACCTTATCCTGAAAGTCAGTCTCCAGGTCTCTTTTGATTTTGTGGTTTCTGAAACTTTTTGAACCAGGTAGTTTTTTTTAAATGTCTTATGGCTGGTATTACATATCCTATATATCACGAACCATACCAATTTGGTGGTAGCCATTTATAGGCTCTGTTTTTACACACATAATACATGTGCTTTAAGGCATAGTTAGAATGCCAACCCTGTTGTTTCAGAAACAGCATGAAAAATGCCATGTACAGTTTCAACTTGTTTCTGTGAATCTTCAGTCAAATTGGACAAAGTATGAACTGTGAAACCTGCATATTTTTCTTTTCTATTTTTAAATGTTATAATGGTAAAATTACACTATTGCCTATGTTTTTTACCTCAAGAGTTGGTACCTCATTGTACCATGGTTCCTCTCTCGTAGCAAATGAACCCTTTTTCTGTTGACCACAGAGTTAAATATTGGGTACTGTTAGCAATGACTTTCTCAAATATTGTACTGTTCAGTTCATTCCCTTTTTTATTATACAGCCTGTCTGGCATGATGGATATTTCCTGAAGAGTAACTGAAAATGGTACTAGAGGAATACCTTTCCCTGCCACTGGCACATGTACACAAATCCAACAGTGGGATAAACTGAAAGCATATGCATAAGTAAACTGAAGCTTAGTAAATGTATTATAAGGTGGATACCAGTCTTTCCATTTTAGTACTTTTCTCTTTGCCCATTGATGTTCTGGAGATATAACCTGAACCCAAAACTCAGCCTGTACAACTCAATATTTTAATGTCACTACCTTGCAGGAATACAAACCTGCATTTGCCTTATACATGTGTCAACCCTAAAGAAAATATGCCTTCAGAGGTTTGAGACAAATCAATGTACATTCTACTGGCAAGCTGTTTGTCTACTAAAAAGTCTATACAATTTACAACATTCCATGCAAACAATGTATTGTTATTTCTACACCATTGATTCTCTACTACATCTAAAGAAACATAAAAAAAAATAATAAGCTGTAAAAGTTTCATTCTCTGGCACATAAATTGTCTCACAGTCACTTGTCATCTTCATGTGTAGTTCTTCTGATTGTAACCCAGTCACACTAGACGAATGAATCATCCCAGACCTTGCAAAATGCACAATCAAGCCAAGCAACAACACCAAGGTGAACCCCATACTCCATCGTCCCAAGTCACTGCTGAGGTATTGGAAAGGCCTCCCTCTAAGCCTACATGTATATATATGTTGTTAGAGCTGTGGGCTCTACCTTGGTAAGAAAAAATGTTACAAGTGTAGTTCACCAAGGCTTTTTGCTAGCCCTCTTCTATGTCTTATCAAAAAGCCAGTATCCCAGATCTCTGGCTAAAAAAATTGGCTGACAACTGTAAATTAGGAGTTGATGTTCGAATACTCGGTAACATGAAAGTAATCCAGAGCAGGCTGGACTATGCAAACAACTAGTGCAAAGATAACAGACTCAAACTAATTGCTGGAGATGTAGTATAGTCTACTTTGGTAAAAAAAAAAAAAAAAAAAAACAGTATCTCATCATACAATACATGACTTCCCATTAAGACTGATACTGTTATTAAAGATCTAAGCCCCTTGTGGGTGACTCTCTATCTTTTGATCATTTTCTCTGCAATGTAGTTACAAAATCCTAAGTGGCCCAACTAATAACCACAGGCATGTCCTTTAGAACCAAAGAAATTTTACTTACATTCCACTCATCCCTTATGTTCCCCTTTAATGAATATAAAAAGAAGTTATGTCTTACCATAACGTTCCATCTGTGTTGTTGATCTTCGGTCATCCATTACTGATGGATTATCGGTTCCGTCCTCGGAAACAAGCTGGTCTTATACCAAGCTCGCGTCAGCCAAAATCTCTCGAGCCAAGATCCTACCCAGAATGCTCCGCTCACTGTTACCTCAGATCGAGTTTGCAAGTTGACAGACAAAAGTATAGGCTTCCTCTGGTCATAACAGACCTACAATAAAGAAGCATATGAGATCAACCAGGAACCTCTGGAGGAGGATGAAGGGTGGGGAGTAATGAATGAACAAAGATAAACAACACAGATGGAATGTTATGGTAAGACATAACTTCTTTATCTGATGTTGCTAATCTTCGTTCATTCCTTACAGATGAGACAGAATCCCCAGCTACCTGTATCCCAGGGTGGCCCTCATAGAAGGACATTCCTGAGCACCATGGAGCCAAAAGAAGCTCTACCTCTGGAGGCCAAATCCAATTTGTACTGAAGGATAAAAGTATGAAGTTTGGCCCAAGTCGCAGCTGAGCAAATACTATTGAGGAAAGCCCTAGCATGGAAAGCTGCTGAAGTTGCCATAGACCTTGTAGAATGTGCTTTCACTTTGTGAGGCAAGGTTACATTGTTCTTGCTGTAGATAAAGGTAATGCAATTTCTCAACCATGACGCCAATGTAACTTTTGAGACAGGATAACCTAGTCTTGGTCCACAAAAGGCCAGAAATTGTCTGATTTACGAGTAGATTTTGTTGTGTCCAGATAAAATCGTATTTGCCTATGAACATCCAGGGAGTGCAGGCAATACTCTCCTTTGTTAGAATGGTTAGGGAAGAATACTGGGAGGTCAATAGACTGGTTGACAGACCGCTCTGACACCACTTTTGGTAAAAAGGAAGAAATAGTTCTCAGTGATACTCTATCCTTATGGAAGATAAGATAGAGACGTCTGATGTATAAAGCTTGAAGTTCTGACAAATGTCCGGCCGATGTGATTGCAACCAGAAGCAAAGTTTTCCAAAAGAGGTACTTTAAATCACATGAAGATGCAGGTTCAAAGAATGGAGCTGTTAGGGCTTGTAGAACCAAGGCCAAATCCCAAGGTTGTACTGGTTCTCTAAAGGGAGGTTTTAGGTGAAGAACACCCTTCAAGAAAGCCTTACAGAGTCTATGTGACATGAGTGAAGAATCCTAAAAACCAATGTGGAAATTTGAAATGGCAGCTAAATGAACACGAATAGTAGCGACACCCCAGATTGGAAAAGATGTGATAAGTAATCTAAAACCACCAAAACTGGGGCTGACAAGGGATCTTATTGTTTATTCGCTGCCCATGATGAAAAGATTTTCCATTTACTGAGATAGATTAGTCTGGTGGACGATTTATGAGATGCGATAAGAATATTGCATACCGGGGACGAAAGGTTATCTTGCCTGGCAATCATAGGAAGTGGAGAAACCAAGCTGTCAGCTTCAGGGTTGTTAGATTGGGGTGAGTCAGACCCTGTGGATGGGAGATCAACGTTGGGGATGGATTGAGGATCCATGGTCGATCTAGCAGGTGAGGCCAGAGGGAGGGGAACCAGACTTGTCGAGGCCAAAATGGAGCAATGAGGACCACTTTGCTTTTCAACTGCCGTGCTTTCTTCAGAAATTGGGAGATGAGGGGGGAGAGAAGGATAAGCATAAAGTAGACTGAGGGCCAAGCGTGGACTAGAGCGTCTCTCAGTGACTGTCCCCGAGGGGGGATCAGGGCAAAATAGTTGCTGCACTTGTAGTTGGTTGGGTGAGGCAAGTAGGTTGCAGCAAGGCAGGTCCCAGTGGTTGAAAATGTTTGCCGCTATCACACGGTTGAGGGACCACTCATGAGGTTGTAGAGCGCACCTACTCAACTTGTCCACTATCACGTTGTAGCTCCCGGGAATGTGCGTTGCAATTAGAAAACGGTTGGAAGCTGTCACCCATTGCCATATTCTCAAGGCCTCTTGGCAGAACGGATAAGATCTGGTGCCCCCTTGCTTGTTGATGTACCAGACCACTGATATGTTGTCTGACTGGATCAAAATAGTCCCTGACGGAAGGATGGAATGGAATGTTTGCAATGCTAGTAGCACCACTCTCAGTTCCAAGACACTGATATGTAAAAGGGCCTCTGCCTCTGACCAGGTGCCTTGGACCAAGTTTCCCTGACATAGCCCCCCCACACCCCATCAGGGAGGCATCCATGGTCACTGTGGCTTTCAGTTGATGGAGGCTGAAGGGACGAGACCATTGAGGGTTTCAAGGCGTCCACCAGAACAAATCTTCCTTGCATCTCTGAGTTGCACTTATCTGAAAAGACAAAGGGTGTTGTAGAGAGTACCACTGAGTAAGGAGCAACCAGTGGAGAAATCTCATGTGGAATCTGGCCAGAGGAACAATGGTGATCGAGGCTGCCATTGACCCCAAGAGTTGGAGTATGGACTGAGCAGAAGACTTGTGGTGACAGAGCAGCGGTTGAACCTGTTGTCTTATCCTTTGAAGTCTGTGATCCGGAAGAGATGCTGTGCAATTCCTCATGTCCAACAGTACCCCGATGAATTCTAAAGACTGCTGGGGTCGTGTTGGACTTCTCCCAATTTACAGTGATTCCCAGGTGTTGTGCTGTGAGGAGAGTGTAGTCTAGGGCTTCTTCCAGTAGACGCTTGGCGGGGGCATGTGCTGTGAGGAGAGTGTAGTCTAGGGCTTCTTCCAGTAGACGCTTGGCGGGGGCAGTGAGGATCCAGTCGTCTAGGTATGGAAACGCCTGGAATCCTTGAAATCACAGGTGAGTGATGACCACTGCCATGCATTTGGTGAACACTCTGGGAGCTGTAGAGAGACCCGAAGGGCAGTGCTCAAAATTGGTAGTGACTGGCTCCTATGCGGAAGCGGAGGTATCTTCTTGAGCACTTGTCCATTTCTATACGGTAATATGCATCTTGAAGATCTACAGAGCACATCCAATCATCTTCTTCCAGAAGCGGAAGGATAGACTGAACCGTGACCATCCGGAATTTCTCTGTTTTTCCAAATTTGTTCAGTGTGCTGAGATCCAGAATCAGTCTCCAGTCCGCTGTCTTTTTTGGCACCAAAAAGAACCTTGAGTAAAAAACGGATCCTATCTGGTCTGGGGGGACCGTTTGGATGACTCTTTTGTAGCACCTTTCAAATTACATGTGCTGCTACTTCCCTTTGACTGGGTAGAACATCGGGTAAGTCTCTAGATGAGGTTGGACAGAGATGGAAGGGGATGTGATAGCCTCTGCATATTATTCGATGTACCCAAGAATTGGTGGTTATGTTTCTCCAGGTAGTTGGGTACAAGGAAAAATGAGCCCCGACTACTTCCAGAGGTGAGCAGTCTGGCAAAGCTTAAGCAGCACTGATAGGGTTGGCCAGAGAAAGAATCTCTGGAACCCCGGTTTCCCGGGCCTCCGCTGCCCCGAAAGGGGCATCTTCCATTAGAGTTTCCCCCTCTGCCTCTAGGGGAGAACTCGGCACAAGCATCATGGAAAGAGCCCTGTGATTTTCTGTGCCACATCTTTCCACTCCTCTGATTTCTGGAGTAGAATCATTGAGGAGTGGAGTGTCTGACACCAACGGCAGATAGGGTCTTGCCATCTTGTTTGCACCTTGCCAGCGTATCTTTACCTTTAGGGCAAAACAAAGAAGCGGCCTCGATGGGGGGTGTTCATAAAGGAAGCCTTAAAGGAGACCGCAAAGTGGCAAAGGTGCATCCAGGCATGGCGTCTCGTAACTATACCTGCACCTGCTGCTCTAGCCACTTCTTCCATTGCATGTGAAATAAAGACGCATGGAAGAATTGGATATGGATTCTAGGTTTGCTACCTGAGAAGCTACGTTGTCACGGACCTCATCAGAAACAGCTCCTGCCAAGGTTTCAGAGAGTTGGTTAATAAGATCCCTCTGGAGCCTTGTAAAGTGTGCCATGTAGTTCAAGGACCTTACGGGGAAAGTCGATGAAGCAAACATATGCTTCCTGAGTCTGTCTATCGCCTGGGACTCCTTGTTGGGTGGATGGACAGTCTGGCTCTCTTCTGCCACGTCTTTCTTCGTTGCAGCTGCCACCACCATGGCATCTACTGGAAGACCTTTTGACCAATGGGGATGCTCAGCTGGGGGAGATAAGATCTTGTCAGGCCTGCACGGTATAGCTTCTAGGGTGTCAGGAGTCTTCCATGCACCGTGGACGATGAGCTGGACAAGCTCATCGGCTAGCGGGGGTAACCCAGGAGGTAGGGGGCCGGGCACGAAAGGCCTGCATGAATATGGATTCCTCTGAGGAAGGATTGGAGGACTTCCAGTCAACCCTCTGTCTTAGGCTCTCGAGGATGTCACTAAAGGACACCTCATCAGAGGGTGACCATGGGGACCTTTCCCCATCACCAAAGTCTGTATCTTCAGTCAAAGACTCCTCAGTGGAGTCCATGTGTTTCCTCTTGCAAGAAACTTTGCAAAGTACTTCCTCAGTGGGGAGTTCTGGGGAAAATTTCAAAGATGGGGTCTCCTGAGGGGGAGAAACCTGAGGCCCTTGTGCCCGGTGTCCAGTGGTTGTGGCTTGTGACAGTTGCGACACAGAGGGGAGAGATGACTCTGACATGGGGGGGTTTGCCAGCGGAGGCAGGCACCCTCTCCATGGCCTGGAAGGCCGGACTGCCAAAACAGGGATGGGAGCCTGGAACCGAGCATGACAACCACAGAACCGGGGTCACACCCCACTCTGATGAGCCGACCCCCAGACCAGGAGTCTCAAGAGGGCTGTGGAGCATGAGAGAGGGAGGATTCCTGGAGGGTGCCATAAAAAAATTGGCAAGGAACCAAGAATGCCCTCCCCCACGGCACAGCCACTAGCTTGAGAAGAGCCCGATGCCCAGTGCACCGAGGGCCACAAGGACAACTCCGGCTCCAAAGTGAGGTCTACTATTGGGGCCGGAGGGAGGGAAGCTGTTGTCGGAGGAAGGGGCTTTAATGCTTGCGTGGAAGTCGAAGGAGGAGTGTACATTGGGGTCTGTGGAGAAATACGTTCACCTGAAAGAGGGAACGTAGCTTTAGACAGTTGAGAGTGATCCCTGGCCACAAGCAACTGGTCAACAAGCCGCAACACATCTTGTTCAGAGAAGCTCCTGGTTGACCGCATAGAGAAACCTAAAGGTGATTCTGGCTTTTCTAGAAAAAGGCTACATTGGCTGCCAACAAACGGATACAAAGAAGGAGAGAACTTGATCCTTGCTAGTTCGAGTGGTGCAGAGCCCGGAACAGAGGATGTCTGCAATGAGGAGAATGGATGGTGTTGAGGTAGTCTGTGCTGACAAAGGCAGCACCATAGAAGTCAAAGGTGTCTGCAATGTAAAGACAAATGTCTGCACTGATGAGTACGGTGCCATAGAGGAAGGTGTCTGCACCGGTAGTAATGACAGCGTCGAAAAGGACTGCACCGAAGATGTTGGTGCCGAAGGTGTCTGCACCGTCGAGGACAGTATCGTCAAACTCAGGGCCAAAGGAGATTGTACCTGCAGAGACGGTGTCGGTAAAGGCTGCGACGAAACTTTAGGAGCCGTGTCTGCACCGGGAATTCCGGTGGCGATAAAGAGGACATAGCTGGAGCAACCTCAAGGCAGAAGAAGAACACCTCTTACGGGGTTTAGCAGGAGGGGTGAGCCCTCCAACCCAGAGATGGCCTCACAGAAAGGAGTTTTAAGGAAGCCTTTCAGGATTAACTTATTATTTCTTTCACTGAGAGCCCTGGTCGAAAAATTTCTACAAATCCCACATGGGGGATCCACTGAAAGGTGGGAGACATTCAAGCAATAGACACATAAGGTATTGCCATCAGAAAGCGGCAACTTGTGGCCACAGTCCTTACACTGTTTGAAACCAACACTACTTTTCTTGTCCAACATAATGATGTGGAGAAGAATGACAGTACCAAAAAGTTAAGAAGGCTACCCAGAAAGGAAAGAAGAGAGAAAGGAAGGATTACCAACGATGGTAATGAAGAATTACATCAAAGGTAAGAAAAAGGGTAATAAAGGGAAAGAAACTATAGGGAGAGAATCTTAAAGATACGATAGGGTAGGCGTACAGAAATAGTAACTGACTTAAGACTTTTAAAGCACTAACAATATAGAAACTTTCAAAAATTATTCACTTAGCTGAGAGAGAGTGGCTTGACATGGCTGTACAGCAATGCAGCAAACGAGATCTGAGGTAACAGGGAGCAGATCATTCTGGGTAGGATCTTGGCTCAAGAGTTGTTGGCTGATGCAAGCTTGGTATAAGGCCGGCTCAGTTCCGAGTTTCTGAGGACGGAACCGATAACACATCAGTAAGGATTGAATGAAGATTAACAACATGAGATTGCTCCTTTTGGCATGTGCTTGTCAAAACACATCACTTAAATGGAGAGAACTCAGAGGTTCCTAATCAAAAAAGTCACAACCTGCAAGTCCGTTAGTTATTCCTACCAACTGAGCACCCTCTGTCTGCATTCCATTTCCTACAGATTCCTCCATAGTGATCAATGTTTTGCATTTAAGGCCATTAAAGACTCCATCCTCCTAGACCTACCATGTTCAGGGGACTGATGGTTCCTCTAGCGCATATACAAAGCACTTCAGTCTCTAGCAGCAAATTAATAGGACATATTGGCACAACAGGTTCTTATCTCACAGTACTCCCTACCTATAGAACAAACTATCCATGAATATTAACCAAAGCAGCACCCTAGCTACATTTAAGACTAGTCTAAACAATCAAGAGGGCAACACCCTACATACATTTAAGACTAGCCTAAACATTTAACAGGGTACTCACATTTTTTCAGGGTCTATCTTGTGTGAACCTCTTTGAATCAGGAGGTAATACTTAAACTTAGGGTTCTGGGCTAGGCTGTTAATGATCTGGTGATGGACTGCATAGTATCTACCTAGGAAGCTAGGAATAATACACCTGTAAGGCATTCTAAATATGCCACAGTATATTTACATAGACTACATCTCAGTTGAATTACACCCCTAAATTCAGAAATTAATAGTCTGAATAATTCTGATCATAACTCCAACTCGCAGTAGTTAATTAGTAATTCTTGCTAAGAAAAGGCAGCCAGCAGTGTTGCACAAGCAGTACATGTGTATCCTCTCAAATCATGTCCACTGTAATATTGCAGGTACAATATTTGTAACTAGGGTCATCCAAAAGTGTCAGTGGACAACCCCCATTGTGATCCCTATTAAATAAAGGTTTAACTGCCATTAAGGGTATCACTCATGACTACCACCCCCTACACCCCACCTCCTAAGGAAAGATGTACCATATATATACTCAACAATATGTTAACCTTCTGTACAAGTCAAGGGGCAAATCTGATGCAATAAAACATTAAAACAGTGATCCACGTATAAATTAAGGTTTTAATACCAATGGGTAGTGGTAAATATACATAATGTCCACAGCAACAATGCACTCATTTTTTTTTACTTATTCATTTCCTTCCTGGAATCACAGTAATTGCTGTGCAGCTGCATCTGAATGACAGTAGCAAAAACATTACTGCAAGCATTATTTTCTATAGTTTCTCCATGACCACTGAGGTATCACCCAGTGGTAACAGTACACAATACCCAGAAAGTACAGTTGTGTACACCTACCATAAATGTAGATGTTCGAGTGTCTTCACTGTTGCAGTCATGACTGTAGGGTTTTCCCCTGCCAGCAGGCAGCCCTCGGTCGGCCAGAATCCCAAAGTCTGGGTCCGGCGTCGGCTGTTCAACCATGCTCCCTGACGTCAGAGCATCAGGAGTACAAAGCTGACAGCTGACGTCATCTTCTCCAGTTTTTCTTGCCCCAGATGTCAGGAGTCCCAAAATGTTGCAAATACACCTCAGAAGAATGGTGAAAAAAGGAACTACACAAAAGTAAAAATAAGAGGGGACAGGAGGGAGGGAAACCCAGACTGCAACAGTGAAGACACTCGAACATCTACATTTATGGTAGGTGTACACAACTGTACTATGTTCATCGTGTTTCACTGTTGCAGTCATGACTGTAGGGTAGAATCCCAAAGCTGAAAGAAAGGGAGGTGGTCATAAAGAAGAAGGGGCGGCTAGAAGGCCCTGCAAGACTGCAGAGGCAAAGCCTGCCCTAGACTTAGAGTAGAGAGGTAGATTGTAGTGCTTAGAGAAAGTATGCACTGAACTCCAAGTTGCAGCTTCCAAAATGCCTTTGGTAGGAACTCCCCTGAGGAAGGCCGCAGAAGTGGCAGCCACTCTGGTGGAATGAGTCCGTATACTCCCTGGGATTTGCTTTCCATGGTGTGAATAACAAAATCTGATTCCATGAGCAAGCCATTTAGAAATGGTCTGTTTTGAAATGGCTTTACCTTGGGAACTTGAAGCATAAGAAACAAACAATTGTTCTGATTTTCTGATGTCCTTGGTTCTGTCCAGGTAAAAACGTAGTTGTCTGTGTACATCCAAGGAATGTAAGATCCTTCCCCCTTTATTTTGAAGAGTGGGGAAAAAGTTTGGCAAGTGGATAGTTTGATTTAAAGCCACTTTGGAAACCACCTTAGGCATGAAGGTAGGATTAGTCCTCAAAGATACCCTGTCTTGATGAAAAATAATATAAGGTTCCACAGCCATAAGAGCTTGTAACTCTGAAACTCTCCTGGCAGAGGTTAGGGCTAACAAGATAGCTGTCTTCCAAAATAAAAACTTGATGTCAGAAGAGGCGGCAGGCTCAAAAGGAGGCAAGGTTAGTTTTTCCAAAACATAGTTGAGCTCCCAAGCAAGAATGGGAGGAGATCTAGGAGGTCTTAAGTTCTTAGCTCCTCTGAGAAACTGTCTCATGAGCTGGTGGGAAAAGATGGGAGGGTCTGTATTATAATGAGCAAAAATAGCAGAGGCATGTATCTTAATGGAAGAGAAAGAGAGACCCTCATGTAAGAGATCTGTCAAGTAAAGTAAAATTAAGGTAATGTTAGGAAGAAGAGGATCAGAATCCTGAGCCTGCATCCAGGAACAAAATCTTTTCCATTTTCCTGCATAAGATTTTCTAGTGCTAGGACGTCTGGCTTCTAAAATGACATTCATAACCTGCTTGGGTAGGAAAGAAGAAATCAAGGGCCCTGGATTAACCAGGCTGCCAGGCTGAGAGTTCTGACATGAGAGTGTAGAACCTGATCCTGATGTTGGGACAGAAGGTTCGGAGACTGAGGTAAAACCCAAGGGGGCTCCAGACATAGGTTTTTTAGAGTTGGATACCAAAACTGCCGAGGCCAATTTGGAGCCAGCAAAATTATCATCTTGGGCTTGTCCTGTTTTATCTTCAATAAGACCCGTGGAAGAAGAGGAAGAGGCGGAAAGGCATATCCCAAGAGGTTCCTCCAACTGAATGACAGGGCATCCACTTTCCAAGCTTCTCTGTGGAAAGACCTGGTGCAAAAATTCTGTAGTTGATGGTTGAGATTGGATGCAAAGAGGTCTATGTGAGGACATCCCCAGACTGCTGTTATCATCCTGAATATTTTGGTGTCCAGCATCCACTCGTGTAGATCCGAAAGGTTTCTGCTCAGACTGTCTGCCAGGAAGTTTTGTTTCCCTGGTAGAAACTGAGCTTGAAGCTCCAGATTGCAAGCTAGAGCTGTGTTCCATAGATCCATGGCTAGTCTGCAAAGGGGGTAGGAATGAGATCCCCCTTGCTTGTTTATGTACCACATAACTGTAGTGTTGTCTGTCCGTATTAGTAGTTGTCCTGGTTGTAAAAGATTCCTGAAGGCCAATAGAGCTTTCTGAATGGCTAACATTTCCTTTAAATTGATATGCAGGTGCTTCTGATCCTTTGTCCAAAGGCCCTGCAGACAGTTGCCCTGAAAATGGGCTCCCCAAGCATAATCCGAGGTGTCCGTGGTTAGAATCTGAGTGGCAGGAGGCAGACGGAAGGGTTTCCCTTTGTTTAGAGCACATGCCCTGGACCACCAAAGAAATTCCTTTTGAAGGCAAGGAAGGACGGAAATCAGTATGTCTAAACTGTGGCAATGCTGAGACCATACACTTTTTAGGTACCACTGTATTTTCCTCATGTGTAGTCTTGCATATGGTACCAGAAGGATACAGGAGGCCATGTAACCCAAAGCCTGCAGGAATTTCCTTGCAGATAGTTGAGTTAAAGTTGCCAAGGTTTTGAAAGTTGAAGCCAGCTGTAATTGTTTTTCGGATGTCAGAAATGCCATCTGGGTTGTGGTGTTTAGAAGAGCACCCAGAAAAGTTATCTGTTGTGATGGTGTCAAATTTGACTTTTTTATGTTTACAGAGAATCCCAGGAACTTGAGGAGGTTCTGTACAAATTCTAGATGCTGGAGTAAAACATCCTTGCTGTCTGCCTGAATTAGACAATCGTCCAGATAAGGGTAAATTTGAATTCCCTTGAGTCTGCAGTAAGCTACTACTGGAGCCAGGCATTTGGTGAAGACCCTGGGCGCAGTAGACAATCCAAAGGGCAGCGCAGAGAATTGAAAGTGCCTCAATCCGGCCTTGAACCTGAGGTATATTCTGCGATCCTGCCTGATGGGAATGTGTAAATATGCCTCCTTTAAATCCAAAGTTACCATCCATGCATCTTTGGACAGCATTGGAAGTAGCTGCTGTAGAGTAAGCATCTTGAATTTTGGAATCTCTAGAAAGGTGTTCAAGACCGATAGATCCAGAATGGGTCTCCATGAGTTTTGCTTCCTTGGGACTAGAAAGAGCCTCGAGTAAAAACCTTTTCCCATCTCTGAAAGTGAAACCAGTTCTATGGCATTCATAGCCAAAAGAGCTTCCACCTGGTTTAGGGCCTCCGTCCATTGATGTTTTGGAAGGTCTGGCCATCCGCTTGGTCTTGGCAAGGTATGAAAATGGAATTTGTAACCTCTTAAAACCACATCCAAAACCCATTTGTCTTGGGTTATTTGAGTCCAAATTTGATAAAAAAGAGAGAGTTTTCCTCCGAGAGGGGCTTCCAGGCAAGAAGTTCCTGAAGCCCAACAGAGTTAGTCATTGAGTTTGTTTCCTTTGAGTCTGTGACCTGTCCTCTCCTCCCCTAGGGGTAGAAGCAGTCCACTGTCTTGGTCTATAAGAAGCTTGTGTTTGAGGCCTTCCTCTGGAGCGTCTATATCTACCCCTCTGAGGCCTGTCTGAAGTGGGAAAGGACCAATTTTTTGAAGGCCAATTCCTGCTAAATCTAGGTGGCTGTACTTGTAAGAAATATTTAACTGTTTGCATGGATTTCGCCTTATCCTCCATCTTTTTAATCACCTCTTCAGCTTTTGATCCAAACAAAACATTATGCTGAACAGGAGCATCCAATAATTTAGCCTTTACTTGTTCAGGCAAATTTTGTTCCTTTAGCCATGCATGCCTTCTAATGACTGTGCCGGAGGCCGCAGCCCTAAAAGAAGCCTCCAAGGGATCAAATCCACAGTGTAAACCATGCTTCCCAACTTGTTCAGTGGCATGCAATAAGTCATGTAATTCCTTATCATCTGCACAGGCAGAAATGGAAGTAAGCTTTTGTTTTAAAACAGACAAGAGAAATTGCTGGTATTTCAGCATATGAAACTGACAGTTTAAAGCCCTAATGGACAAAGTAGCAGAAGTGTACACATTTTGCCCCATCTTTCTAAGGATCGAGAATCCTTTTCAGTAGGAATGGGATTTTTGGCAGAAGCGGCCTTAACTCCCTTAGGACCCTGAGAAATGGTTTCAGGGTCAGCAGAAGGGTTCTTGTATAAAAACTAGTGGGAATCAGGAACCCGGTAATATCTATCAGGCTTAACAGGAGCAGGAGGAAAAGAGTCAGGGGTTAAGTTAGCCTCCAAAAAGGCATCATCCACAATATCCAAAACAGGAGGAATAGCCAGGGGTCTATGTTGGGGAAGAAGAAGAAAATCCCTCAGTCTTTTCTTAGATTCCGAATACTCCTGTCCTTCCCAGTGGAAATGTTCCCTCATTTCATGCAAAGTTTCCCCAAAAGAGAAATCCTCAGGGGGAGAAGCTGAAGGAATGGATTCCTCAGCATCAGAATCCTCCTAAGGAGGGAAAGAATATTCCTGGTCAGAAGAAGAAACTGAGGAAACAGAAGCCTGATCAGAGGAATCATAATAAACATCCTGCCTTGGCCTTTTATCTGGAGGGGGATGTGAACCCCTAATCATAGTAAGTAAATCCTCCGCCATCTTAAGTAACTGTTTCTGTGACTTGGGAGCCAGTTCAGAAGAGGCCTGTGTTGCAGTCTTTGATTTAGAAGGAGTCTTTGCCTTTGTCTTTGGCTTTGCCTTTATTAGAAGCTGAGTAGGCCTGAAAACCCCTTCGGAAGCCAGTACCTGTACAGCGGCTCCGGACCCATCCGAAGGAGCATTGTTCGAAGGTCCTGCAATAGAAATATTTAAAGGCCTGGTTGGCTCCTCATGAGAGTCCGTTTCGGCCATCGGTTCTGAAATGGCCGATGACAGGGGCTGCAAAAGTGCCTCACTGACGACGGCCGAACCTGAAGCTGGCTCCGCTTGTGCGCTATCATCAGATTTGGACCTCGGAGGCCTGCCTTTATCCTTGCGACGTTTGTGAACTCCGGTAGCCGGAACCGTATCTGATGACATTTTGTAGTTAAAGCGCCTACCGAAGTAATGAAAAGCAAAATCGTACCTTCACTTAATTGTACGTTGATTGAATCTAGCACAAAACCGACAACTAGCTACGTCGTGGTCAAGGCCTAAGCAAGGAATACAGTAAGAATGAAAATCCTTATGAGGTATTTGCTTCCCACATGAAATACATTTATTAACTTTTTCTGACATCGGAGTGGAGAAAGAAAAAAGTTTCCCCAACGGGGTACTTAGCTTTGAGTGGAGAAGAAAATCTTCGGACTGAAGTTTATCAGAAAAAATCATCAGGAGTCAGCCGACCGGCACTTGCGAACTGCTATCACCACACGGCAAGAAAGACTGGAGAAGATGGCGTCGGCTGTCAGCTTTGTACTCCTGACGCTCTGACGTCAGGGAGCATGGTTGAACAGCCGACGCCGGACCCAGACTTTGGGATTCTGGCCGACCAAGGGCTGCCTGCCGGCAGGGGAGAACCCCGCAGTCATGATTGCAACAGTGAAACACGATGAACATCAACAATTCAGTCATTACCTATGTTTTTTTACTCACTTATTATTTTGTCTTATTTTACTGGTAATTTTTTTGATTAGGTTACAGATGTGTGTTCTTGAAAGACAACTGTAAATACATTACTATGGTCATTATCTCTTACACTTTTTTCATGACCAAAAAGGAGAATGCCAAAAACATCTATCTTTATCTAGGTCTGTGGGCAGTGGTATCAGTACATAGTGTCCTCAACAATTATCCATTCACTATTATCTCTATCTTTTTTTTTTCTTACTGGCAATTGCAGTAATCAGGGTGGGAGTGTGTGCCCCACAACGACAGCAACAAATATGTAGCCATGGGCACTGTTTCTTAAAAGTTTCTTCTCAGTAACAGGACTGACTAACAAAAGGATAACAGTACACCCTGCCCACAGCACTGCTCCATTAATTATTTATCTTTATTTTTTCCCCTGCCAGAAATAATGGTAATTATAGTGATGGTGTGTCCCTGAAAAACAGCAGATACATTACTGTGAACATTACTGCAAAGCAGATATTTATCTGTGGGCAGTGGTAACAGTATGCACTGCCCACAACAGCAATCTATCCATTACTTTCTTTTTTTTAATTATTATAATTATAATGATGAGTGGAGGATGTGTCAATTAATAACAGCAGCTAGAAGTATCTTTAAACATTATGAATGCACTCTTATCTTTAGATATTTTTTCTACTGCAGGTATTTTTATTTTTGCTGCAGGGCAGGCACCAGATTTTTCCTTTAATTACTGTACTATTCATGCAAAGTCAAACTTGTTTTAAGGTAATTTTTACTGGCATAATTTTCTCAACTTTCACACGTGCATGCATAGAAAGTCTTCATGTCTAGGGCTACACTCTTGACATAATCTACGAAATGTGCTTAGTGTCTAGGGTATGTCCATCCTATCTCCTAATCCCACTCAGAATATAATCATATGTGCCTGCTATCAATAGCTGACTCCAGCCTGTCTACTGAGCACAATTCCAGTATAAGCATATCTGATCACTTTCTTGTGCTGTTTACCTCTGTCTCCTGAAAGTTACAATTCAAACATGTTCCTACTGTCATAGGCTGATGCCTTCCTGTCTCTTGATCACCATTACAGTGCAAGCATGTCTGCCCAATGTCTACACAGATAAGCATGTATGTGCTCACTACCATGCGGTGAATCCTTCCCGTCTCCTGACCTCGATTAAAATATAGTCGTATCTGTTCATTGCCATGATCTGTACCCCTAACTCTGGACCACAGCAATATAAACATATTTGTTCAGTGTCATGGGCAGACTCTTTCTCCACTCTCCGATCCCCAGTTTTAATACAGGTATATTTGTTCATTGTCATAGACTGACCCCCCTTCCTGTATTCTGACCACAGTAATGATGCAAACATACCTGTTCATTTGCATAGTTGGACCCCTCATGTCTCCTGACCACAGTTACAACATAAACATATGTGCCCATTGTCTAGATATGGCATGCCTCCCCTGATCCTGGCAAAATTACTATAAACATGACTATCACCTAGTATACCTCTCTCCCATCTCATGATCCCAATTACAATATAAACATATGCGTCCACTGTCATATGGTTGACCTCTTTCCGTTTCCTAACCACAGATTTCAGTACAAATAGAAGCCCACTGTCATGAGTTGATCCCCTCCTGTTTCCTGACCACACTTGCAATAGAAACTGTCAGAGGTGTGCTATGTCCCTTCTGATACCAGTAAAATTAATTTATACATGTTTGTTGCCTAGCACATCCCCCACACCTTCTGAGCTTTACAAAATTAATAAAGGCCTGCTCACTATCTGCCAACTACCAGTACTCATTCCACATACACAAATACACTGCCCTTTGTCTACTGTATCCCCCTCAGCCACCTACTACTTCACATGTACAAATTAAAATGTCCTGTTTGTTATCCATACACTTCTTAATCACTTCCTAATCCTTTTCAAAATAAATCTAAAACTGCTGTCATCCCTTATAACAAAATCATTTGGATACCCATGTTTCAGGCAAATATCCACACACTGTCCAGTGTAATACACAGTTACTATCCCACTGAATATACAGCTTTATAATCCAAAGTTGTTCCACTCTCCATTTCCTATACTAAGCACACTATGCATTGTCCAGTGTAGCCACCATTCCCCAACATCCTTTCTTTTGCCAAGCTCTATCTCAACAATTCATGTATGAGGCCACTAGCCTGCTGGAACTAACCTGGGTAACAAAGGATTAAAAAAATAAATAAATTAAATAAATGAGCTGTTTATGTAGTTCATTATCAAATTATTTAAACTCTACCAAATCACCATTCTGAAACCTGGAAGAATGACATCAGGGCTAATAATACCTGGCTAGCCATGGAGCGTTAGGGTATCCAGTGACCCTTATTTCTCTACTAGATTAAAGTTCTTAATTGACAATACATGGCATATACATAAGTTCTATACGCTAATGATAGAGTTTCTTCAACTATATGTTGGTTATACTCCATCAAACCTATACATTTGTATTGTCTGTATCTAAAGTGATATACCTGCAATTATTTCTGCATTAGCATGTTGCCATTACTAGTGACTCAATACTGTATTTTAGAAAGTTCAGCTCCCAGGACTCCAGGGAAAATGGGACTTCATAGCTGGAATACCCAAGTCAACAAATATAAACTTATAAATAAATGATGTACTGGAATCCCAGAAAAACAATGAAGGAGAAAAGAGATGGTTATGAAGGGCCTCAGAAATACAGGTTTCTCCAGAAGATAAGGCTATAGAAGGAGGAACCAAACTTGCCAACAACAATATAGAGTTAAAGAATGATCTTTTATTTACACAGTTTGGCTTCCTAAATAAACTCTGGTGCTGGAAAAATTGAAAGCAAGGTAAAGACGTCCTATGGGCTACTTTGAGGACATTTATCTAGAGGAGGAATGAGTGAGTAGAAGCTGCTGTACTTGGCACTGATTAGGGATAGAAAGAGTTCACAGCAAGGCTCCTTCTGACAATGTAACCAAAACGAACACAAAAACTTCTCTCCCTGGACAGCGAGATGGAAGCAACGCCAATAAGGAGATGATAACAGCTAATTACAAGACGAACCTTCACTGCTAGGCAAAACTGCAACAAATTTCTGGAACACCACCACAACGTACCACACTGAAAAGTCCTTTATTTACCTAGGTTTCGTTCGTTCCTACGAACTTCATCAGAATACAAACAACAGTTTTTCCACCACATTTTTATACTGTTTTAAATGTTGTAAATTACTTAATTGATGTCAATTCCCTTTTTCCATTCTATTAATTATTTCATTCCTTAAAGGGATACCAACTTTAACTTATAAAATAGTAGTTTACATTAAAATCTGCTCCAAAAACATCAATTAATTGTATAACTTATTTACATTTAAAAGCTTAAGCATATCCTAAAACATTGCAATTATATGTTACTTTACATAACCATATATATTAATATATATGCAACAATATAATTACAGTTAAAACTTATAACTACCTAAATGTTACTAACAAGTCATGGTGATACTTCTATATATAAATTAAAACTAATATAACTAAACAACCATATCTTATAACTTTGAAATATTATATCAAGTATAATCCTAAATAGATGTATAATAATAATAATATTATGTTTATTTAATACCTCAATTATGAAATATATGTACATAATTATAATATAAATTACACATAATACAATTAATATAATATTATACAAATTTATTGCATATACCCATATAAAACATATTTATACCAATTATGTATGTATATATCAATAAATAGTGACCATAATAAACCCACATGTATATATTATGTGCCATTTATTTTGTTTATCCTTAATAATGGCATAATGGTTAAATATTCATTCAACCCTGGTGGATTGTATGAATTCAATTGAAGTTGCCATCTTAACTCTTCCATATCTAAATGATATTTAATAATTTTCCCTTGCTGATCATATTTTATTTGATTAATAACACAAAACATAAATTTATGATGTACATTATCAATAACATGCCTGGCTAAAGCATTTGTAGTTTTACGATGTTGTATATCTAAAAGATGTTCTTTCATTCGTTCTCTAAAATGCCTATTAGTTTTCCTACATAAAAGCTTTACATTGTTGACATAAGGCCAAATATACAACATTCGATGTATAACAATTGTAATGCCCATTTATATTGATTCTGCAACCATTTACCATCACCTCCATACCTGTACATTTTATATGGCTACATACGGTACATTTTCCACATTTAAAATTTCCTTTGATCCTATTATTACATTTATCCATCCTTCCTTTATGTTCAAATAAATTTTTAAATGATGAACTTTTTCTATAAACAAATTTTATTGATCCCTGAAAAAATTGTTTCCAAGTTCTTTCATTTGCCAGCATATTCCAGTTTTTTCTCACTATTGATTCTATGTTCTTATACGAATCATTATAAGTAGTTATATATAAAGGAACATTATTATATTTGTTTTCAATCCTGGATGTACTTGTAATATTCATTTGATTTAAAATTCCAGATTTTAGTATTGCCCTATATATACCATTTTTCCTCTTTTCTTTCACTTCATTATATATATTCTCACAAAACTGTTTAGGACAACCCCTATTTATAAAGAGTTTTATTATGTATTGTAATTCATCTAGAAAATCCTGCTCATCACTTACCATTCTGGCAGCCCTGACCATCTGCCCTTTTACAATGGCTTTTTTCTGATGGTCAGGGTGCCAGCTACTAAAATGTAAATACGCATTTGAAAATGTAGATTTCCTATGAATTTTTGTTTTCAAACTCTTTGTTTCTCTATTGTATATAATATTCACATCTAAATACGTAATGTCATCATTACTGATCTGATGAGTGAATTTTAAAAATCTAACAGTTGTGTTGATGTATTCCAAAAAAGATTCTAACGTTTTTCTATCATAATTCCAAATAATAAAAATGTCATCAATATATCTGGTGTACATCCTAATATATTGATAGTATTCCGATTGAAACAGATAATTATTTTCCCAATAACTCATGATTAGGTTAGCATGCATGCTATTCCACTTGTTTGCTGGTAATAACACCCTTCAAAAAACAAAAAATTATTATTTAGAACAATTTCCATCAGATTGATCAATGTATTAATTTTTTCCTGTTCATATAAATGTGTCTCAAACAATTGTTCTTCGAGCCATATTAAACCAATGTCATTAGGAATACTTGTAAAGAGGTTGCAGACATCAATTGTTACAAAACTGTATTCACTTTCCATTTTAATTTCTTTAAGTCTACTTAAAAAATCCCATGAATCCTTAGTGATATAAGTGAATCGTGTCATACTCTCCTTGAAAAAATAATCTAAATAATGACTTATATAACATGTTTTACTTCTTTTCCCGTCTACGATGGGTCGAAACTGAAGATTATGAAGGCCCTTGTGTATCTTTGGAATACCAAAGATACCACTTATTACTGGATATTCATTGTGTAAATATTCATGTTCTTTCTCAGATATTTCACCTTGATATAACATATCATCCAATAATATATCTATTCTCTTAAAGGCTATATTAACTTGATTTTTACTCACTTCCACATAGGTATTACCCAATAGCATATTAGTCATATATGTACTATAATCATTGCTATCAATGATGACCATACCATTGCCTTTATCTGGCCTCATAATCCTTATATTCATATTATTACTTATTTCTTTAAAAAGAAGTTGTTCCTCATTTGTCATATTTGAATGTATTTTATTTTTGTATGTTTGTATGTTTTATGAAACATTCTTACATCATATTCACTTATTTTTTCAAACATAGCTATATCTTCATTCATGGGCGGATTAAATAGACTAGGTTTAGTGAAATTATTACGTTGTTCATTTTGGCCTTCCATTTTGTTCTGAAAAAATACTTTTAAATTTAATTTTCGTGTAAATAATTTTAAGTCTAGTATTGATTCCACTAGACTACCTTTTTTACAAGGGACAAAATTAAACCCTTTTGAAAACAAATTTACATGTTTTCCACTAATAATTAAAGTGGAACAATTAAACACTTTAAAATCTTGATTCTCATTGGTCACTATAATAGGATTACTTAAAAAATCATGTTCAGTAATATTAATAACATTTTCACCATCAGCTGTAATATTTTCCACCATGACATGTGTATCCAAATCCTTATTTAATTGAATGTAATTGTCTGGATTGCAATCTATAAAAAAATTGACTTCATTGTGTTGTTCCATATTATGCCATCCGTACTCACATATTTGCTCAGTCATATTTTGTTCTATAGCCCCATCTTTATTACTTTCATCATTATTCACCATACCATCATATTCATATATACTCAGATTCACAAGCTCATCATCTGCAACATTCCCAAAAACTTCTTGATTCTTTTCTACAGATTGTGAGCATAATTCGCATACATTCATGGCAACATTATAAATAGGGCTTAATGCATAATTAGTAACATTGTTGGCGGGATGTGTTATAGTACATGATGTATGATTGAACATACTCTCAGTGTTGGAATAACTATACAATGTATTGAGGCTCAGCGTACTCACATTTGCTGCTATATTGTTCACATGGTAAAAGTCTGTGACATTATTTTGTTCACAATGGTTACTGCTGCACGATGTCCTGAGCGCTGGCCCCTGATGTACTTTTACTTCCGCCTCCAACCTTGTGTGTAATTCCCCAAAAAAGTCTTTTTAGGTTTTGCTCCTTTCTGGTAATATTCTTGCTGGTTAGAATATTCAATTTGATTTTTAAGTCGATCAGATCTTCTGACGCCTTCGGCAGTTGTATTTTCATGGTCGTTTTGAACTTCGGTCTCATCATCACCTTCGTAAGGCGGATTGACGTCATCCGTAACTTTGGAGCAGATTTTAATGTAAACTACTATTTTATAAGTTAAAGTTGGTATCCCTTTAAGGAATGAAATAATTAATAGAATGGAAAAAGGGAATTGATATCAATTAAGTAATTTACAACATTTAAAACAGTATAAAAATGTGGTGGAAAAACTGTTGTTTGTATTCTGATGAAGTTCGTAGGAACGAACGAAACCTAGGTAAATAAAGGACTTTTCAGTGTGGTACGTTGTGGTGGTGTTCCAGAAATTTGTTGCAGTTTTGCCTAGCAGTGAAGGTTCGTCTTGTAATTAGCTGTTATCATCTCCTTATTGGCGTTGCATCCTTCTGACAATGTACTACTACATGGCCAAGAGAATGTGTATATGGCACCAAAAAACAGCAACCACGTCTATCTATTGAGAAACCGTCTTCCCGGGGGATATGAATGGATAACAGAAAGTTGTTTCTGGACACAGCCCATTCCCATACCCTCACCACTTCTCAAAAGAAGAGATAGGAATGAGTTTTTCCCTCCATCTTCACATACTGTCTATGAAAATGCCATCCATATCAGAGCTGAGGCATCCAAGGTGATGGCGACAGTAAGTGCTGGGAGTAAGCAGGCTCTGCCCAGAGTCAGGTTTGGCATATGTACCCAAAAACATAATAGAAACCTGCAAGTCTTGTATATCCACACAACATTCATCAGCACCACTGAACTTTTAAGATCTACTGCAACACTCTCATGTAATATCAGATATCTGGAATCATACAGACAGTCACTGCCATCAGTACAAAGGCTTTTAAATATAAAGAGACTGGGAGTGAATGGGTATATGGCCTGATTTACAAATTTTTGCAAGGGAAGGATCCTGTCCAGTGTGTACCGATAACTATAAGGATCTGAAAGAGCTCCATTTGGGACCTTCTTGTGCTGTAACAGACTCAGCACAGACTCCTTCACCAGGATCTAAATGTCCCAACATGAAGCATCTAGGAGTCATTAAAGTAAAGGAACATCTTCATACATTGCAGTCTCTGGCTCACTCCAGCTATGGATATGTACTTGGTACAGAGCTGAGCCTTTTTAAAGAAAAGTCTTTAACTGGTAATGACTGCTCTCACCCACAAGTATAGAAACTTCCTGAATTTCTTGGTAATTTCTATGTGAAAGCAGTAGACATCATGGAGGTCTAAACAGAACATGCAATTAGCTTCTGACAGACAGAGTACAATGCACTGCACCTTGTTTGCAGGGGTTAATTGGTTTGGGCTACTTAGACTGGACATGAACCTAGGGTCTTTAGTCTTATTGGAAACTAAAAAGAGCATAAAGTAAAGACTGTCTTGTCTAGTGGGTCCTCTCAGATAGTTCATTTTTGTAAGAGGATTAACAACTCTTTTCTTGCACACTTTGGATGGGGTGGAAAATCTGGAAGAGAAGAGAATGGAACTGGGGAGGGATGTGAAAGAGAATTGTAAAGCCTCTCTAGCTATTACTGTCCTAATGAACTTGTCCCGCCAATGACATGGGTAAGTAAAGGGAAAGGTGGAGTTTAACTACACCCAGTACGGGTCAGTTGCACAAGGTTTTAATAATTAGAGCACAGTGTCCCTGGTTTTGCTGATTACCATCACCTCTATGCTAGCAATAATACTAGAAGTTACTGTAATTGTGACAGCCCATCCCAGATCTTTTACTTTTCTTTGACATTGCTATGTCTAAATCAAAGCTGATCATGGCTCCTCCTTGCTTTAGAAAAAAAGGCATTGAGCAGTCTTTAATTTTGCACCAACAGCTGTAAAACCTTCACCTCTCCATTCCATTTTTCTTCAGGTCAGCTTTAACTTCCCAGCCAAAAAGCACTGATCATTGAAAAAGGCACAAACAAAAGTTGCCCTCTTATCCTCTACAAAATCTATAAGACGTTACCAAGCACGACAGCAAAGTTCTATGCTGGCGCCTACTTGTTTAGCTGCATCATGAAAAGGCCTGTGGGGGAGCTAAACATTGTACCAGGCAGTCAGTTTGAACTACGATGGATTCCACTATCAATAAGACGAATAATTAATGTTATTGATATAATTTTGGATGAGTTCTTTGTGCCCCACTGTGCTGCATAGTGAATCAGAAAAAAAATGTAATGATTTTGGATCTAGGAGTATTCTCTGATGATGAAAGAATCACAAATAACCTATGTGCACTTTCAAAACCGAAAGACAGAGATTCAGATGATAAGGGCACAGTCTTGGCACCATCTGAGCCAACCTCAGCTGCTGAAGACCCAGTCTTGGGAGCATCAGAATCATCCTCTGGTGGTGAGAACCCAATCTTGGGACCATCCCAGCCTTCCTCAGGCCTAGTGCAGCCATGAACAACATCTTATATTGACTATTATACTAGCATTCAAGGATCAAGAACAGCATATGGATTTTTGAGAGTACCAGATTTTATAGTCACTGTAATTATTTTTTGTGTATGACATTACAGCTGAATATACAACCTGGGATTAATGGTCCGGTCATGTAATGCACATTAAGATCATTTTTTGAGCCCTAATCATTGGGTTCTTTGTGATTATGGAACTGGTTTATGTTTTTTGCAGCCATATGATCTGCTTTATGGGCCAGTAATCCCTCTTTTGTTCGTTATCGTTCTGGCGACTTTCATAGGCTGTGATTTCTAACATAAGATTTAGCCTTGTGCAGCTGAGAGCAAGAACGCAGACATAATACCATTTCTGATCAAAGGACTAAACTCTAGTTGTATCAGAGCAACTACTTATACTGAGTATTTATCTCAGTATTTAAGGATTAAGAACATCACAAGGGAACAACTTGTGTATTGCAAACACATATTTTTGATAGTTTTTACAGATTTGTGTGTTCTTTTCAGGGTGCATTCTTTAAAACCTTGTTGTTTCAACATCTAGACATTGACCTATACATTTTCTAGGGTTTGTTGATATTGTAGGAAGTCATTTTTTATTTGATTTCCTATTTATATGTCTGCCTTATACTGTTTTGGAGTACACCATGCCTTACACACAACCAACCCAACTATTAAATGCACTAATCTATCCTACTTTAATCATTACTCTGCTTGTTCTTTCCAGCCTAACCTCTTACCACACTCAACTCAGAAACCACACCCTTCCCCCCGGCAGACAGACTCCACAATTAACCACACCAAACTAAATAGCATCCCTATAGACCAATAAATCCTCACCCACACTCAACACCTTGCTTACCCACACTATAAACTAACATTCAAAATAAACCCTTATAGCTCTCAAAGACTAAACAAAATATCACACAAATTTAGAAAACTCTACTCACACTTACTCAAAACACTCACTAGTTGTGGTGACATACACTCCAACCCAGGACCTACATCACTTATCAACCCCACCCCAAAACAGCTAAATGCCCTTTACAATAGACCTAGAACATCTACCCTCTTCTTAAACATCAATTTAAGAAGCATACTCAATAAAACACATGACCTTCATGCTTTGCTTACCCTATACAAACCTGAAGTCACAATATTAACAGAAACATGGCTTAAACCAGAACACCACAATGATGAAATTACTGCCTAGGCTACAATATGATTAGAAAAGACAGACTAGGAAAAAAGGGAGGAGGTGTAGCAATCCTCTCCCAAAATCACCTCACCATAGAGCAACTAGACTACAATAACCCAGAAATCAAAGATGTAGAACTAATCCTTGGCAAATTAGAAATAAATCCCAATAAGCACATAATTATTGCTGGTGGCTACATCCCACCAGGCACTAACACAACTGTCATGGAACACCTACTTAACTGGCTGTCCAACTCCTTTCCACATGAAACCATACTACTAGAGGACTTCAATATAGACTGGACAAAATGATCCAGCCACAATCCCTCTGCCTTTCGAAACCTCCACAGGTTTACCCAAACCATAATAACTCCCGCAAGAAATGACAAAGCATCCAAACACCAGTCTGTCTTGGACTGGATCCTAGTATCTGACCCCACTCAGACTCACCTATCAGGCTGTCTCTCAGACAGCCTAAATGACCATCACCCAGCCTACTTAATTAGGTATAAATCACAATCTATCAACCAACCCATCCTCAGGGAAGTGCGGAACAGAAAACAGATTATAACCATTAACTTCATCCAAGAACTACAAAGTGTCAACTGGGCCCCCCTTAAACAACTTTCCCTAGATAATGCCGTTGAACATTTCAACTCAATTTTCCTAAACATCCTAAATGATCATGCACCTTACCGAACCATTAAAATAAAAACTAACTATGCCCCATGGCTCACCATAGACACCAAAACTAAAATGAAAGAAAGAGACAAATCTTGGACACAGTATCAGAGAAATAAAACCTTATGTCTTAGATAAAACTATCTAGAACTCCAAAACAAAAACAAAAATCAAATCAAACTAGACAGAGCCAATTACTACAAAAACATGCAGGAAAAACATGCTCATAACTCCCAGTAATTTTGGGCCACATTAAATAGCATACTCCGCTCAGGAAAAACCACCACCCCATCCCCCAGTGCTACCTAGCAATCTTGAAGACATTCCCACACAATTCAACAATTTCTTTACTGAAACTGTCCAAACCCTGGCCAATGCCCAATACAGTACCAGTAGTCCCACACCAACAAATATCCCCACCCTTCTCAACACTTAACCCAACATCCCCACTTTCAACCTCCACCCCGTGTCCACCAGGGTAATTTCTAAGCTCCTCAAAAAACTAAAACCGATCACACTAGCAGTCGATAAGCTTCCAGCAGACTTCCTTCAGATGCCATAGCCTACCCAGTCTCTATTCTCATAAATAGATCACTGCTGGAAAACAAAGTACTCACCTCCTGGAAAACCTCACACATCATTCCACTACATAAAGGGGGAAACTCCTTAGAGCTGACCAATTATCGTCCAATTGCAATCCTATCACCTCTGTCCAAAATATTAGAAAGAGTGGTTCACACTCAACTAATGCAACACCTCAAAGATAACAGCCTTCTCTCTGCTTCACAACATGGCTTTAGACCATCTCACAGCACAACCACAGCCCTCCTATCATTCACGGATATAGTTAACCACCACAGAAAAAATGGTTTGTATCCTCCATATTCTTAGACTTATCAAAAGCCTTTGATACGGTTAACCACAGCATTCTTCTCAATTCTCTATCTAGCATAAACATAAGCCCCTCCTCTATTGCTTGGTTTAATAGCTACCTATCTTACCGTCAACAAACGGTTCTCTGGAAAGACCAACTATCCTCCCTATTGCCAGTTACCACAGAAGTCCCTCAAGGGTCTATTCTCGGTCACTTACTGTTCTCCTTATATACTAACCACATCACTTTATCCTCAACCTCTGTGTCAGTAGGACAATATGCAGATGACACCACCCTTACTTGCGCCGTCTCCACACTACATGAACTTCAGTCCTTAACTCAGAACTACTTCACCCTCGCAGAAGCATGTTTCACCAGTATCAGACTTCTTCTCAATCCCAAAAAAAACAAACTTATTATATTTGGCCAGGAAAATCACCACCCCAAAGTGACAGCTTCTCCATCAAATCCAAAGACAACACTCAAATCAGCCCTACCACACACACAAAACTGCTAGGTGTTGAAACTGACAACAATCTTAAATTCGACATCCACATTGCTCAAACCGTCAAGAAGGTAAACAAAAACCTTGGACTCCTTTACAGGAATAAAAACTTTATGACTAATAACACCAAAGCAACCATTGCAAAGACCCATCTCCTATCCATCCTCTTATATGCCTCTCCCATTTTAACTAATCTCCGGCAAACCGACCTAAATAAAATGGAATCTTGTTACAACAAAATTGCTAAATTTGCTACCGAATCCCCTTATAGGTTCCATCACTGTCTGTCACTTAAGCAAGTCAACTGGTTGGCATTACTTCATATGCTACTACTCAACCAACTATCTACTGCTCACAAACTGTACTACTTTCCCAACCTAACCCCTGCACTACAGGAACTCATACAACCACACATCCCCACTAGAACTCTTAGATACAGCAACCAAAACCTCATAAAAGTCATCAAGCATAGAAATGGTGCTGGTAAATCCCATTTTGCCAGCACCATTTCCAAAAAATGGAACACCCTACCAAGCAACACAACCTCTACCACCTCCACTACTCAGTTTAAAAAACTCCTGAAAAAACATTTTCAGAATAATTGGCTATGCTCATGCCATTCACCAGGCTAACCCTTAAAAAGGTAACTCCTCTGTACCCCCAACTACTCTCAGACAGTCTGTTTCATGAATATGTAATACTGCCTCTTTTTAGGTCTTTTGAGTAGATGTCTTTTGATACTCTATACCTCAATGTTTGACTTTTGTATGAACTGTTAATTTAATGTATTCCATACTGTATGTATCATCTCCTTATGTGTATGCACTGAAAGCTCTCATAACATGAAACGAATGTTTCATGCAATTTCCTGTTATTCTATGTATGTGTTGTTTGGAGCTTATCTCCCCACGCCTCCGCTGAAAATGGACCTGTGTCCAATCGGAATTTCCTAGTTAACAAATGTAAAATAAAATAAATAAAATAAAAAAAAAAAACATCTGCAAAACTATTCAACATATGCAAGGTGAGGTTTACAAAGGATAGCATGGTTGCTATATGAGACTTCAATTTTAAGTTATTATTTCCATTAGGCAGACCTTCCAGTAACTGGCTCATTTTCTCAGCCAACGTCTAATGGAAAAACAACATATGTGACAAATTGCTCTCCACTCTCACAGTATTATGGAGGGCATGCAAACTTGTATCCCAAATGTGTCCAGAGTATGTAAAGAAGGACTCTTAGAAACTGGAGCCTTTTTAAGGCTCCCACTGCAACAATGGAATCTGGTGTGGTAGCTCAGTAAAGTAGTTACAGTCTTTGGGACACTGAGAATAGGTGATGAAGTCTGTGGGCTATCCCCCTCTTTGCCTCAAAATCTCTGGGACGTCTCCAAAAATGGAGGGATGGTGAGGATGCTACATACTCGTACTCATCAAGGTCTGGTACAGGAGACTGCTAGGGGGGCTTATAGGCTTTTTCTTGCACTTCCTAGCATACCTCAGGTGGAACTAGCCCAGTGACAATGAAAAAGACAGTACTGCACCAGACCTACAAAATATATCCTACTCACCTTTCCATCCTAATCAGAGAGATGCTGCCCACCATCTATCCTAATCAGATAGATGGTGGGCAGCCAAAGTTGCCTTACAAAGGTCTACATTATGTTGGTGGTTAAAATTTGTGCAGGTTTTGGTGTTGGAGCCATACATAGCTGAGACTGCAACATCTACTTTATGGGTGAGACTGAAGGGATGCTCTATGTTAACAGCATTCTGTAGCTAACAGTTTGTCCACTAGATGTCACCCTAACTTGCAAAGTTATTCTACCTTACTTTCTCTACCCACTGCATTAAACTTAACTAAATTACTCGCTGCTATACCTAATACTTCTAATCCTTTCCTCTTGTCCCCTACTGATAATTTTATTTCTTTTCTCTATTAAGACCTTAAGCTTAACTCCTTTCTCACTCCTTTCACCCACTCTTACTCACCTCACCTGCCTTCCACTGACTGTCTTCGGACTTTCTTCCTCCACTTTGCCTGAACCCACTCCATTCGCCCTGCTGGCTCACTCCGCTCCCCTACCCTACCCCCAAATCCCAACCACCTCTACAACTCCTAAACTTATACTCCTTTACCACACCCCCTCCTTCTCACACCAATCACACTTTTCCCCTCTCATCCAGCTCTACCAATAACCACCCACCTGCATCCTTTCAACTAACACTCTTACATCTCCTCTCTTCCTGTCTTCCCTTCCATCTCTTATTCCCAATTTACTTTCATACACTTGTCCTGTCACTATGCCTTCACTACATACTTCAATTAATTTAAAACACATCCTCCTATTCTCACTTTTTCTTTTCCTTCTCTTACCCTACCTTTTCACCTTTTATAAACAACTTAGCCTACTGGAATCACACACCTTCACTCAAATTACTAGCTCACCATCCCATAACACATTCCAAGCCTGTTCTAACATCATTTCATCTCCCAGCTACCTTCTTGCAAAATTTCACAGAAAGGTCCACATTACATACAGTAATCATGAACACAGAAAATCCTCACACATTCTCACTAAATCTTCACTCCTAATAAAAAGATTACTTCTTTCCCTGCAAGCAGGTGACATTCATTCCAACCTTGGCCCAAATAACACTACCACTATTAACCCCATCAGTCTACCACCCTCCAGTTCTAATCTACTCTAACTCTCTCTATAGCCCACCTTAACATCCATAGTATTAATAATAAAATTACCCAGCTCCATGCTCTGCTAGACATACACTCATTCGACATCCTTTGCCTGTCTGAAACTTGGCTTAAACCAGCAACCCAAGACAGTGAGATTATTCCCCCTGGCTATAACACCACGGATTGGACCGTAAAGCTAAAAAGGGTGGTGGGATAGCAATTATTTACAAAACAGGGATGCAAATTACTGTCTTACATGATAAACCTCCCTCTGTAAGTAATGCCGAAATCCTTATCTCCAAACTTCAGCTTAATACCCATAAATCCATCTACATAATCTGCTTATACCTTCCCCCTGGAAATAACATCAGTACCCTAGAAGAAATCCTCAGCTGGCTCTCCATTAATTTCCCACAAGAAACCATAGTCCTGGGTGATGTCAACCTCAACTGGATAACCTGCACCTCAGTAGCCCCTCCCACCCTCTTAAATCTCCATGGTTTTATACAAACCATTCAAGCTCCCACCAGAACTAACAAACCTAATAACAAAGAAAGCATATTAGACTGGATTCTGATTAATCGTCACCACTAAACTTATGCAGTAGGAACACTACCTGATGACGTAAGTGACAATGCGCTTACTTACTTAATCAAGACATAAAACTGATACCCCTAACCCACCTAAATTCAAAATGGTCAGAACTAATAAAGACTTTAACCATGAAACCTTCAAAGCTGAACTTAGAGCTTGTAACTGGTCCCCTCTTAAACACCTTCCACTGGATGATGCTCTCTCATACTTCAGCTCAAAGTTCCTATCTATTCTAGGCTCACACACTCCCTCAAGATCTGTCAGAATTAGCTCAAAACCCGCACCTTGGCTATCAAAGGACACAAGGCATAAAATTATTCTGAAAAATAAACTCTGGACTAAATACCATAGAACTAAAGATCCCATCGACCAACTAAACTTTAGGCAAATAAGAAACATTACAAAAACAGCCATACATCTAGATAAAAGAAACCACTACTGCCATCTACAAAAAGCTAACCAACATAATCCGCAAAAGTTCTAGGCAGGAATAAATAAACTCTTAAAGCCTGGCCACTCTGACACCCCATGCCCCTCAGGCACTTCCTAAAACAACCCAAAACAAACTGCTGATACCTTCAATACCTTCTTTACTGAAACTGTCCAGTCTCTATCTAATCAGCTTTCCCCAGATATACCCTCCCTGTCCACCTCCTCTAATACTTCTATTCTCTTATTCCAACTGCAACCTGTACCCACATCACTAATATGTTCTCTGCTCCACAAACTGAAATCCTCCTCTCTATCAGCTGACCAGCTACCAGCTCAACATCTAAAAATTGCAGCTAAAACATTAGCCTATCCCATTTCCATCCTAATTAACAGAATCATCATTGAAGGCTACATTCCTTCAATCTGGAAAATATAACATATTATTCCCCTGCATAAAGGTGGTAACTCAACTGAACTCTCACACTACCGACCCATAGCCTTACTCTCCCCCCTAGCTAAAATCATGGAAAAATGCATCCAAAAACAACTTCTAAATCACCTCTTAAATTACAATCTACTAGCTGACTGTCAACATGGCTTTAGACCATTCCACAGCACCACAGCAGCCCTCCTTTCCTTCACTGACTGCATCAACAAAAAAACGGAATAATAGCATCCTTACCTCTAGCTCTCTTTATTGATCTATACAAAGCCTTCGATATAGTCAATCACGAGATACTAATAAACTTACTTAAATCTTTTGCGCTAGACACAAGTGCTATAAAGTGGTTCCACTCCTATCTTCATAACAGACAGCAGGCAGTTCTTTGGCATAATAACTTATCCAACCACCTATCCATTTCCCTTGGAGTCCTCCAAGGCTCAATTCTTGGCCCTCTTCTGTTTTCAATTTTCATTAATGATCTTCATACTACTATTCCTCTTGCAACCTGTATATAATACGCAGATGATTCTACTCTGATTTGTTCTGCCTCTTCCCCCTCCGAACTTCACTCTATCACCCAACAGACATTCCAAACTGCAGAAATGTGATTCCTAAAACAATGCTTAATCTTAAACCCCAAGAAAACCAAATTATTACTTTTCCCCCCATCCGTAAATCATCTCCACTCATCTTCTCTGTCTTGTCAAGTAATGGCACCAATATTTCCCCCAACCCAACTACCAGGCTCCTAGGAGTGGTGACTGACAACAATCTAAGCTTTGACACTCACCTTAACAACACTATAAAACTAATTAACAGAAAACTAGGCTCATTGTACAGAATTAAACCATTCCTTACTCCCACTTGCCAGAACATCCATCGCCCAGTCATACCTAATTTCCTCCCTCCTTTATGCCTCGTCTACCTACACTAGTCTGTCCAAAGCTAACCTCAGCAAAATGGCTGTTGCCTACAACAGTACTGCTAGATTTCCCTCTGGCTTTACTTTTAGAACTCACCACTGCATAAACTTAATCCAATTAGGATGGCTTGAGCTACAAAACCTGATTTTATTTCACCAACTCTCCATAGCCTATAAAATCCTGTACAAACCCTTTAATACTCCCATACTCACTACTCTTATTACTCCTTACTGCAATCTTAAAAGCCTACGTATTTTAATAAACTTCTTATTTCCACTTGTAAATCCTACAACATGGCCGGAAACTCTTTGTTCTCAAACACAGTAGGAAAAATCTGGAACTCCCTTCCTGACAATCTCACTGCACTCTCTTCTCCTCCCTGCTTTAAATCCCAACTCAAATCTCACCTCACAACCCACTGGCTCTGCCCATGTACTAACCCTGACTAGCTTTCTATATCCTCCCAAGTACTTCCTATTTTTTCTGATTACAGAACTTCAACTAACACTTCTGTTTCTTCTATCATGTTCAATTTGTACACCTTTTAATTTGTAGTTTTTTTGTAGTTAATTTTTAATATTTCTTCTGCAAATATATGCTAATGAATATTCTCATACCTAATTGTTTTTTTCTCTGTTATTAATGTATGCTTTTGGAGCTTTTCTTCCCCTCTGCTGAAAATGGACATATATCCAGTTGGACCAGCCCAGTCAACAAATGTAAAATAAAATAAAATAAAAAGTATCAGTCTTGAGTGGCTGTGGTCGAAACCTGCTAGGATCAGTGAATATTCCTCCCTGGCCAACTTTGGACAGGTCTTAAAGATATATCCATTTGACCAAGAATATGATGGTGTAGAGTGATGCTTATTAATGACATATTTATGCTATGTTTTTACATACTTTCTCTATTTTTATTGTTATTTTTCATTATGTACCATGTTTTGTTAAAAAACATCTTAATACACTTGAACTTGATAATAAGGTTCAGTCCCATGGCTGAACCCCAAGGGCCTGACAATAACTGTCAAGACCAAACCACTTCTCTACACAAAGGCTAATGTTTAAGGCACCTAGCCTAAAGTCTAGAAATCCAACCTCAGAAACATCAACAGCAACCCTGATGGAACTGAATCCAACATAGATGCCAAATGGCAAAGCTCAAACCCCAGGATCAAAGGCTCCCCTGAACACTGGATACATCAACAGCAAAGCTGCTGTCAGCAGCAAGGTCAACATTGAGGACTTCAGTGTTGAAAACTACAAGACTGGGATTATAGCTACAGCCAAGTTTCCGCTGGATGTCAGCACCAGTGTCTGTGGTTCAGCATCTGGTCTGACTGTAACCAGAACTAGTATGAAGCCTGGTAAGGAGAACCAAGAAGCTGGAAGTGAAGAAAAAAAGGCCATTGTCTGCCCTGGTACCTGGGGAAGGTCCTTGAGACATCATTTGCTACACCTCTATGAATGGTGTCACCATCTTCTGATAATCAACCTCAGTAGGCACAGAAAAGCCCTATTGATACCTACAAGACCTGATAGATGAAGACTAAAGAGAATAAACATTTTATTTACTTCTCCATTAGACAATGGATTAAGTACAATCAGTCCTACTACAGTTTCTAGAATAATGTTTTGATACTGCTGTAACTGGGAGATTAGAAACTACTGAAGAAGAAAAAAAGGAATTTCTTCTGTCCTTCAACTGACGAGGAACCAAAGCGCTCTACAACTTTACCTCTGACAATTTTTTTCAGGTTTGCCCAAGTTAGGCTTTTTAATGTGGCTTTTTTCTTTATTTTTGCCTAGATCAGTCTTTGGGTCTAATTCGAACTGACAGTGCAAGCATGAAGCCCCATCAACTGCAAAAACAGAAGCTTCCTTATACTTAGGTAATAAAATCGTATTGTTTCTTTCTGAGATAGTCACAGAAGTTAAAACACTTGCATCTTACACGGTTCATCAAAATGCATTCCTCCTAAAATAGTTGCACACAAAAGTGCTTGTTCTGAAGTGGGCTTTTATGTCTACATCTACATTTTCTGAAGGTTCTGTTATCCATACTTACAAATTTGCAAGACTCCCAAGTGACAGTGAAATGGCAAAAAAAAAAAAATAGTTCTCAACAGGCAAATATTGTGATTGCCAAGAAGGTAACCAGCAACATCAAATGCACTCACATATTAATTCAGAACCAAGAAAAAAGTTTCTGAAAACTAGATATGATAGTTAATCCCAGTAACTATGATTTTTTTAAGAAAAGACTAATATTTAAACATTAAAAGGGCAAAGCACAAAAAGTGACATTATGCTGAGGGGAAAAAAAAAAAAAAAACAAGAGAAACCATTGTGGAAAGACCTCAACAAAAAGAGAAAATTGAAAAGTATTCATGTAAAAGTCAGAAGCAAGGCAGGAAAGGTATGAATGATCACAAACAAAACAGAAAAATTCTCTCTCAAAAGAATTAGAAACTGATCTGGTCTAGGTCCATTTCCCTGATACAAGCATCTGTGCGGGGCAAAGCAGATCTGGACAAGAAGCTTGTTGGCAAAATGGGAGGGATTAGTAGCTTAGGAATGTTTCAGATGCCAAACAGACTAAAAACTGTCAGTTTTAATCCTGAATGTTGATGAGGATTGACCTCCTCATCTCAGATACCATACAGCAGACTTTCTCTTCCTACTACATGCATAATATACGCACATTTAGAAGACAGGAAGAACATGATAACATAACTGCCTTACAACTGCGATACAGAATTATGTTTTCACATTAACCTTTTTTAATAGATCAGGTCACATGGACTTAACTTGTAGAGCATTAGAGGCCGTTACATCATATTGGATACATTTTCTTTCAAGAGTATACCTACCAGTTAGATACTCAAGAACAGCCGCCATATACACCGGAGCTCCAACACCAATTCTATACTTTGGATGACTTTTCTTAATGTAACGTAACATTCTTCCAACAGGAAAAATTACTCCAGCTTTTGCAGACCTAGAGGTCTTAGTGGACTTCTTTTTTCCACCTCTGCTTGACATTGTGCTGAATGTAAATCTAAAATGGAAATCATATAAAATTAATGGAAAGGGGCATATAAACGTTTTATAGTTTATCCAGACCTGGATATACTGCTATATTTTAATTGTATACTTCAAGTGTTAGTAATCTCTGACAGTAAGATAATGAGAAAGATGAAAATTCAGACACTGGAGAGCTCAGTGCTACTTTGACTTGATTTAGACAGTTTAAAATGCTTTGCCTGTTGGATAAACCACTCTCTTATTTAAATACTCATTACCCCTGTGTATCAGCCAGGCATCTAACTTCCATAACGTAGGTCCTGCAAAAGGGCGCATGAGGTCTGAATGCCTGAGTAGCTGTACTTTAAAATCCATGTTGGTTTCTGAGTTTCAAGCCATCTGACAATTTACAGTATACATAAACTTAAAAGCAACCTATAGTTCTGGTTCGCTAAGCACTTCTATGTTACAGGCCATTTTCATCCTACAAATAATTCTTATGTCTTATCAACTTAGAAAAAAATTTCAAGCATTGTATCTGCAGTGCTCAACATATAACAAAGGATGTCCTATGAACTACAATAACAAAAACAGACATGACAAAAAATATGACTGTGTGATCCAGCGTGAATAAGTCAACCTTACTATGTGTTAGAAATGTTACAGCTCCTCTGTACATGTTTTTTCCCTGGTGAGGTTCACTGCCCCACAGCCATCAAGTCTTTCTGCTCAGGTTTCACTCGTTCATTTCTCCATAGCCCCTAGACTGTCAGACTGCTGGCTATGTGGTGCATGTGCTGGAATAAGCAGTCCTGGATTTATGTCCATCACTCAACAGATTGAAGGCTTTTGACCCTAATTCCCCTCTCCTCCTGTTAGGAAATAAAGTGTGGTGCACTGTCTGCAATGGTGAGTGAAGTGTGTGGACACATTCCACATACTTATGATTCTTAAAAAATACACCTGTACTTTTTTTGCTGAGGTCATATCTTGCTGAGTCCAGGTATTTAGAGCTACTATACCTCAGGGCATCAGGCGATGTCTCTATGATGGAACTGTGCCAGATTTCTCTTTAAGAATGGACAAATCTGCATTAGCTATTTTCTCCCACTCCTCCAAGTTTGGTCCTCCAGCCACTGAATTTCCTACTTAAACCAAGGTCAGTTCTGTCACAGGAGAAAAATTCGTCCACCACACAGCCAGTCTAAAAATATTTTCTGAAGGTTGCATACAGATATTGAATGGTACCAAAGTTAAACCATTCTAATATCCAAAAGTGTTTTTTTTTCTGTTTCATACATAACAAATGCATGCTCAGTACAAAGGTACTGTTGAGGTGTTTTGTGCATAGGGTCAGCAGTGCCAAGATTCAGACATCCTGAAGACATTTACAACTCTGATCTTCCCTCCCGAAGAAGAAAATACAGTTGTTTAAGTACATTTACCATAACAGTAGATGTTTGAATGATCACTGTTCCAGTAGCTTTAGCTATGAGGGTAATATCCTACCAAAGATATAACAGCCAACCTGCTTCCAAAGCTTCAGGGCATCTTTCATGCCCCTAAACTGTCAGGCCACTCAAGCTGAGCTGACTAAAAGACATGTTTGGGCACAAAGTCCTTCAGAGCTTTCCTGCCAGCATACAGAGAGAGTCTGAGCCCTGAATGGACAATACTAGAAACAACAAAAAATAAATGTCCACATGCTGACATAAAAACAGACCAAATACAAGGGGTGATGGAGGGAGGGGGCAGCTACTGCAGCACTGATCATTCAAACATATACTGTTATGCTAAGTTTACTTATACAACTGTTCATCATACTGTTCACTGCTGCTGCAGCAGCCTTAGCAATATGGGTAGATTACCCTAGTTAACTACATTTGGGAGGTGGAAGGAGAAGAATGGTCCTAGAAAAGCCTTATCTGCACATAGAGAAGGAATCAAGCTTTTAGTGCTTTGTAAAAATATGTACGGAGGACCAAGCAACAACTTCAAGAATACTTCTAGAATCCAACCCTTTCCAAAAAGTCAGAGATGAAGCCAAGGTCCTGGAAGAAAGGGCCTTGACCTTGTCTGGAAAAAGTTTTGTTATGGTGAGTACAACAAAAAAGTATCGCCTTAGACAACCATTTTGAAAGTTTGTTTTGACAAAAGTTGTCCTTTCTTCTTACCTTCACAACAAATTAGCAATTAATCAGAAGATTTTAAAGATTTAGTTCTGTCGAGATAGTACCTGAGGTGTCTGTAGATAAACAAGGTATGAAATATCCTTTCTCTCCCTCATTCTTAGTTTCAGAAAAAAAAAACAGGAAGATGGATAGTTTGGATTAAAGTAAACTTGGATACCACTTTAGGCATAAAAAGGATTAGTTCACAAAGAAACCCAGTCTCTTTGGAAAATGAGATAGAGTTGACTAGCAATAAGAGCTTGTGAGTCTGAAACCTTTCTTGCAGAGGTCAAAACAATCAGTAAAACTGTTTTCCTTGTCAAGTCAGCCAGGTTAACCAGTTCAAATGGAGACGTGTTAACTTTTCTAACACAAAATCAAGATCCCAAGGAGTAGCCACTAGTTTTCTTTCAGATCTTTTATGCAAAACCCCTTTCAAAACCATTTTGACAACAGACTGCTATGAAAGAGGAGGATCCATGGATAGTCATGCTGAAATGGCTGATAAATGAACCTTGACAGAGAAATAAGAAAGGCCAGGGAATACTAACTCACACAAATATTATAAATCCAGAGCACAACTAGCTCCAAATAGGTGCTGGTTAAGTCAATGGCACCAACCAGAACACCTTTTCCACTTGCTAATATATGACTTTCTAGTAGGAAGCCTTCTTGACTTGATTGGTACCTGCTGCACATCCTCGGTAAAAAGGTGCCAAAAAGGAAATGAGATCCTGTCATCCAGGCAGCCAAATGATGTTGACTGATGTCAGGGTGTATCAAACACCTCTGTTATTGTGTGATTAGATCCAGTCTGTGAGGGACCTTTTGGTAATTTCCCCTGGCCATTTCCAAAAGAAGGGCTCCTACTAGGTGAACTGTGATTTATTACTAGTTCTCGATTTTTCTCTGCTTTGTGGCATTTCCAAAAGAAGGTAGAACCATGGTTGCCTGGGCTAGAAAGGAGTCACCACAATGATGATGGAGACTCCTTCTGAATCTTCTGAAGTGCCTGGGATATCAGTGGAAAAGGTGAAAAAGCATACGGGAACATTCCCGTTCAAGGAAAAGAAAAAGCCTCTGTCTTCCAGGCCTTAATGCATTGAGCCCTGGAACAGAATCTTCACAGTTGATTGTTCAAAGAGGAGGCAAAGAGGTCTACTTGAGGAACTATCCACAGATGGACCAAATATTGGAAAACCCCCAATCTAGTTTCCATTTTTGAAGGTCTGCCCTGGTCCTGCTCAGCTTGTCTACCACACAGTTTTGCTCTGATGGAATGTAGGATGCCTGAAAGTGAGTTTGGGCTATGAAGCTATATCCCAAGCTAACACGGCTAATCTGTAATGGGGGTATGACCTAGTTCCCCCTTGCTTGCTGATTCACCACATGAATATGCTATTGTCTGTAACCACTTGAACAGGTCCTGAAGATGAAAGATGGTTGACAATGTGGACTGCCTTGGGCAGGGTAAGCATCTCCTTGATATTTATGTGATTGCATCCATACTTAGTGTCCCACACCCCTGCATTTCTATCCTTCTTAAAATTGTTCCCCAAGCAAAGTCCAAGACGTTGTAGCAGGGAGGGGAGATGAGGAGACCTGGATTTAAGGATATCTATTGTCTCCAACAAAATATTTCTGCTCTGACAGCCCCCAATACTGGGATTTAAAAATACAAAGGCTGGTGATGCTGGGACCAAAGAGATTTCAGATACCACTGTATCTTTATTATGTGTATTGCCAGGGATATCATGAGAATCATAGATGCTATGAGACCCAAAATACTGAGGCATTCTCTTTCGGTAATCAAAGTCTGAGTGGAAAACCTTAGAAATAGATCTAGATATCAACAATTTTTTTCCTGTAGAAGAAAAGTTCTTTGAACTGAGGTGTACAGCTGACATCTCAGGGGCACAGCACACTATGAAGTAGTCAAGAAAGACTTTTACTTATTATTTATTTATTTATTTGGCATTTGTTGACCAGGTTAATCCGACTGAGCCAAAGCCCCTTTTCAGCAGAGGCCAGAGGAGAAAAGCTCCATTCTTCTATATGTTTTCTTGGAATCTCAACTTCTTTAAGAGATCTCTCAACCAAGACACTGGTTCCTGACACTTTGAAAAAGACCCTGCTAAGATAAGAAAGTCATCTAAATATGGTAAAATATGGATATCAAGTAGCCTGCAATGAGCTATAACTGGAGCTAGACACTTTGTCAACACTCTAGGTGCAGATGTTAGTCCAAAGAGTAAGGCAGAGAACTGGAAATGTGATCCAGACACACAAAACCTTAAAAAATGTCTGATGACTGAATGAATAAGGATGTCACGGTAAGCATCTTTTAAGTCTAGTATTATCAGGAACACTTGAAAGAGGAAGAAGATGGAACAGGCTGTGAAGTGGCATCATTTTCATTTTTGGCAATAAAACAAACAGGTTTAAGAAAGATTCTGAACTGGTCTCCAAGCATTTTCTTTCTTTGAGACAAAGAACATCCCATAATAAAAACCTCTCCCCACCTGGGAAGGAGGAACTGGCTCTATCACTCCTAGGAAAAGCATGTGATGAAGAACCAATGGAAACAAAAGAGTCTGATCTGGGTGGATGAGGAATAATGCCCGGAAAAGGAAGAATTCCCAACCACAGACATTTGTAACCTTGCTGAATTATTTTCAGAAAACCTTTGTCTGAAACTATCGATTGCCAAAGAGAAAAATGGAAATTCAAACTTTCTGAAGAAAACAAGGGCCAGCGTGGGAGGGGGTCACAAGTTTTCTTGACTCCCATACCATTTCTTCTTAAACATCTGTTTACCTGTATTTTTTTTAGACTACATATTCTGCTTTTTCCCAAAACTGGATAAAGAGATACAAAATCCTTTGGAAAATTTGAAAATGAGCTTCCCCCTTAATCACATTTTTTGATCATCTCACCTCTGCAGCAGAGGGGCCAAACGCTAAAACTCTGTCCAAGGGTGAATTTAAAATCTGATTTTAACATCAAAAACCTAACATGGATTGAACTCCCCAACCTTGTTAGAATTACCCAACTCACTGAGGTATATAAAATTCTCAAAAACCCCGACAATTGTCCTTCACTTCACAACCTAGTCCTTCTATACTCTAATCTTAACAGTCTACGTTCTGCAAAAAGACCACTCATAAAGATGGTCAAAGCTTACAATACTGGAGGAGATGCACTCTTTCCAAACGCCGTTGGAAAAGTCTGGAACTCTCTTCCCACCAGTATTCTTTCCTCTACCTCCCTACCCCATTTCAAGAAACAACTGTTTCACCACTATCAGAAGCACTGGCTTTGCCAATGCTCATCTCCTGACTGACATTTCTTAGTCTCTATTATCTACTTGAATTGTTCATTGTCTTCATTTTTTTTTTTTATTTCCTTATATGCATTGTTAACAAAGGAATTTTGCAACCTGATTGTTTGTTTGACTTATGACTGTTTCTCTCTCTGTAATATTATAATTTTTGGAAATGTCTGTATTTTTGTATAATGATGGAGCTTTTCTCCCCGGGCCTCCGCTGAAAAAGGACATTGTATCCAGTCGGATTTTTCCCGGTTAACAAATGTAAAATAAATAAATAAATAAATAAATAAATAATGAAAATGCTGACAAGAAAATCTCCTCAAAACAATTTGGGTGGCCATAGCCCTGAAAGAGGTATCAAAAGAGTCATAGACACACTGAAAACAGTCAACGGTGACCTGTGCAAAATAAGAAGCTAAGTTATTTACAGCAGATCTTTCCTCACAAGAAGTAACTGCAGATAAAACATTCCTCATACTTTCACAATTGAAGCAAATTTTAACATATCAGCCTGACCATTTAAAATTCAGAAAATCAGAGCTGCAGAAATATACACTTTTTCCAATACCTATCAACAATTTTCCAATGCTTATCAGAAAAAGCAGAAATAGAATTGACTAGGTACTCAGCAGCAGTGGGATCAATTAAAGCTATAGCTGATGGGTCAGGTTTGGGAACAGTGTATATACATTTAAAAGACTAAGAAACTTTATAAATTCTATTTGCTTTTGTTGGGGCAGCTGGCTGACTATCAGGAAAATTCCAGGCAGCAATATAAACATCCTCTAAAGAAGGCAGTACAGGAGGAATAGCTATAAGATCTGGAAAATCCTTATGTAACAACTCATAGTATTTTCTGAGGGACTGTGAAAACTCACTGTTCTCCCACTGAAAACACTGGCACATTTTAAAAACAGATGCATAGAAAGAGATACCATCACAGGTAGAATCACAAGCTGAGCTCTCCTCTGAGTCTGAATCGGAAATCTGAGGGGAAAAAACTGTATCTGTTCCTGCATCTTCCTGTTCAGAGTCAGAATCTTGAATCTTTTCAGGAAAAGTGGTATCATTTTTTTATTTTATCACACAGTACTTTAAAAGAAGGATCAAAAGCCTGAAATAAACTCTTACACCAAACCAAGTAAAATACTCCTATTTTCTCATTCTTTTTGACAGGAAAAAGGGGGCCAACCATGTTACTAATTGCAGCAACAGTTTCCCCGGGATGGGTACAGCATTCGGAAACAACAGGCAAAAACCTCCTTGTTTCATCTCACAAGACTGTCAAGAGTGGCTTACCTTTGCCCATTGAGGGGACCCCAACAGCTGAAGAGGATGCGGCTAACCCCCAGTCCATAGTGGCTCTAGGTGGTACACCAGAGGGATTCAGGTTAAAAGATGGGTGGTCTGAGGTACAAACAAATGGCCACAGCAGAGTCATCCACCTGGGCTGAAGCAAACTGCTAGCCTGCTGTGGTGGCAAAGGCTGTATTTTTTTTTTCTTTTTGTGGCTAGAGGAAGAATCAACCATCAGACCAGTAATCTGTTCTATGATCAAACTTAAAATGTTGCCTCTTTCCCAGGGAAGGCAAGAAACAAATATCAGTAAGCACTACCAGTCTACAAAAGTTACTTTCTTGACAGAAAAACATAGCAAAAAAAAAAAAAAAAAAACTTTAAAACACTATGCCAGCCCCAAAAAATCAAAAAAAAAGATCTCCACATAAAAAAGTTACTTCATACCAATTTTAAACTGACTGGAAAAATGAACACTCCACTTAAAAGTAAGTTTCAATATTGTGACAGTCAAAACAGAATACTCCTAGCTTTAAAATAAGTTTTCTGAAGAAGACAGTAATAAAACAGCAACACAATTAAGAAAATGGAAGTTTTGTTTTCCAAAAAGGGAACAATTGCCCAACAAAGGAACAGCACAATCTTACCATTGATCCTTAAAAGCTTGTGAGGAGCATACTCTTTTTTTTCCCTCAACTGTTTTAAATTTTAACAACAAAACATTAATATATGATAGAAATATTGTAAAACAAATATACATTCTATAAGAACAATGATGAACAACTAACTTATTTACAGTGGTGTGTACTATAAAACAAAGCTTTTTAAACGGAAAAATAAATATGATAAGACTAGTTGTTAGGTAATTATTAAAGTCTGTTTATCTAGCAGTTTTTCGAATTTCAACCATATATTATATGAAGAGGTGATTCTAGATGTTCTTGTCTTGATCATGGCAACTTTAAGATGACAAACTTCAGTTGCCAAGTGTACAAATTCCTTCGCAGTAGGAGTCATTTGATTCTTCCAGTTCTTGGTGATGACTCTTCTTGTTAACGTTAAGATACTCCATAAAAGAGGGTATTTTATTTTCGTGACAAAACTGGGAATAGGTGTATTAAATAAAATAAGAGATTTAGAATAAATGTATCATTAAAAACAGACTGTAAGAGAGAATTCATATTATTCCAATATGTTTTAAGTTTTATATAGTTGTAAAACATATGCTGCCAGCCAACTTTAACATTCAGTTTACATCTCCAGCATCTTAAGTCTTTATTAAACATAAGCTCAAGTTTATGTGGTGTGATAAAGGTTCTATGCAAGAACTTCCAAGAGAATATCCTCCGCCTTAGTGATGAAGTAGTTTGTTTTGAAGGCTGCAGTATTAGTTTTTTATCATCTTCACTTGGGGAGTTATTATTAACAAGTCTAAATGAATCCCAATAGCTTTCTCTGTGACATACTGCTGCTTTTGTAAGTACCTTATATATTTTAGATAGAAACCCCTTTCCAATTATATTCTGGTGCATTAGTATAATGAGCAAATCAATGAATATGAGGAAAGAATTTCTAACTATTGGTTGCACTAGATTAATCTTATATTCAACCGTCTACAATTTTAAATTTCTAACCACGTCTTTGCTTAACTCAAACTTATTAATGATACGGTCAACATTTTGTAACTTCCCATTGTCTAGTATTTGAGACCAGTATAACAGGTTTTTGTCATTAAGTGTAGTTGTTGTTAAATGTATTAATACTATTTTGAGTGTAGGCAATTGGAAATACAAAGAAAATCCATGCTTTATATTCAGGGTTCCTGAAAATTAAAATTTTAAAGGAAGTTGTTATTATATAAATATATAAGATATAGTGTACTGGTTTGTTTTTATTTTCTTAAAATAGTCTTTTAATAACCAATGACATTTATTAGTAGCCATTTTAGTATAATATGATTTTGTTAAATTATTGGATTTACACAAATACCTCCCTGAATATCTTTCCATTTGGCATTATAATTATTATTTAACCAAAAAATTGTTGTCTTAACAATTGAGGATAAGGAATATAATTCTAAATCTGAACTACCAATACCACCCAATGTCCAATCTCCAACGTGATGGTTTAAATCCAATCTAGGCTTATTAGGAAACCATAACAATCTCAGAAACAAAGAATTATACTCTTTTATATTTTTGGCGTGGGAAGGATAAAGATTGTATTATATATAAAATGTTAGGAAGGATAATCATTTTAATTAAGGAGAGCCTCTCTTCTTTTATATTTTTTGGGGAGTAGGAGGGATAAAAATTGTATTATATATAGAATTTTTGGAAGGATAATGATTTTAATTAAGGACAGTCTCTCTTCCATAGTGAATAAAATATTCCATTTATTAAGAGTTTGTTTTATGGAATTTAAATTGTTATTATAATTAAGAGTTGTTATATTTTTAATATTATCAGATAAGATTATCCTTAAGTAATTTTACCATCTTTCACAATATATTTATGTATCTACTTTATTAATATTATAATTAACATGCAGTATTTTAGTCCTATTCTCATTAAAACTAAGTCCTGATTTCTTCTGGAATATTTCTACTGCTTGGAATACTGCAATAACAGAAGAACTGCAATCAGTCAAAGTTAATGGGATGTCATCTGCAAATAATTGTATTTGGGGATTAAATCATTATTTATTAGTATGCCTTGTCAGTAAAGCTCTGAAGGGCTTCACATCCAGACTTGACTTTTAGTAGGCTCAGCTCGAGCTGCCTGACAGTTCGGGCCAGTGGAAAGTGCCTTGAATCTTTGGAAGCTGGCCGACCATTATATCCTTGGTAGGATATAACTCATACAGGTAAGGCAACTGCAGCAATGATCAGTATGATGAACATCTGTCAGTTGAATGAAAAATTCATTCAAATGAACCCCTTCATTCCATCTTTGGTATTATTTTGAAGTTAATGTTATATGAGAAATCCACCCATCCCTAAGGTCAAAAGTACACTCATACTTATCACCATAATGCAACTGAGTGTACTCATATTTACTGTCATGCTGAAAATCACACATGAAATGTTCAGAATACTGATTTGTTCCACAGGGGTCATTTTTGGAACACAAACATGTGCACATACTTGACACCTGAAATATTCATAACACGTACAACAAGGGTCGGTTACATATACACAGGTGTTCTCTTTCTTCCAGTTTTATGCATGGTTGCTCAGTGCAATTAACATGGAAGATGCAGCTTTCTGCTCTCTGTCAGTGTTCCATGCATGTACCATTTGGACCTGGAAAATACAAACTATATAACATTTTCATTAACAGTCCCTGTATGCTTTCAGATAATCTAAAGATTATAAGACAATGCCTTTGTGCTGTCACTGAGCCCCACACTAGCTGAAATTATTTCACCTGACTTTGGTTATAAACACAAAAACCTTTCTCACTGCACTTTACCGCATGTATGCTACTATGGGATGAATTATAAAGCTTGCTTACTAAGTGTTGAAGGATTCTAATGCATATTTTGAGATGGCCCAGACTCTGACTGGTACGATATCAATAACTTGGTTCATAAATGCCTCGACAAAAATTGATGGTATGTCCAAAATCTTTGATCACTACAACTTGTAAAAGGCAATGAATACAACTCCAAATATCTTCATAGTCAATACACAAACCAGATACTTATCAGTAGTCTAAAATGTATGTCAGAGCTGTATGATGCACAGAAAAAGTTCACATCTTGCACACATTGTTCAGTCAACTGTATATAAATTTCTGAGGATAAGGATGTTGACTGGTACTGTCTAAATAGTGACAGCTGACTGAGAATTATGCAATGAATCTGAAAAATGTGGTAATGATGCTTGATCCTCTATAACAATTTATTAATACCCAGCCTCTTACTGTAACTGACTCACAAGGTATTTGAACTCAAGAAAACAGATAAACTATACCCCTAAATATTCTAATAGCCAGATTAAAATGTGGCCTATCTCTTTACCATAAACTCCAATTATAACACAGTCATACCTCAAACTACAGAAATAACATTCTAGGATTTATACAGCTTGTCCATAACAACAAATACCAATGTGTAATTATTAATAGAGCTAAATGGCTTCCAATCATCGCAGGAGCCACATTTCTTTCAAGCTCTCCTTTACATTTATCAATTTATTTATTTATTTTATTTATTTGCAGTTGATTTACCAGGATAGTCCATTGGGGCCAAATGAACCCGTTTTCAATGGAGTCCTGGGGAGAAAAGCTCCAAAACTAAATAGGTTACAATAAGTTGTTCTTAATAGTTGCACAAATTATACTCTTATACAAAGGTTAAAGATACAGAAAAATAATTTGCAAGTAAATACTTAATAGATAATACAGACTAAAAGGAAATTTAGCATGAAAATATTGAGAAATAATATCATATTCGGAAGCAGACACTTATGGGGTGTGGCTTAGAGCATTATTTCCAATTTTCATAGGGATAGTAATATGTAAGAGTTAGGGGTGAATAACAAGGAGTGTTGAAGGAGGAAACGGAGGAAGGAAGGAAGATGGAATTTGCAATTAATATGTAAGAGTTAGGGGTGAATAACAAGGAGAGTTGCAAGAGGAAACAGAGGAAGGAAGGAAGATGGAATTTGCAAGAGTAAGTTATGTGGGGTGGGAGCAAGAGCATTCCCACTGGGATACAAGATGTGAATGAAGAGATCTTTTAAAAATAGAATGGTTGTGGGTGGTGCGAATGGAAGGTGGTAGGGAGTTCCAAAGGCGTGCAAGGCCATAAGACAGACAAATTTTTCCTGGGGGACGAGTTGGTTTATATACCAATGATCATTATTGTCCCCCTCTAAGAAATACATTGCAGCTTCCCTGCCTTAACTACTTGGTCTGAAGTCAGTAAAGTACCCTACTACACAGAGCCTCACTTGTTTCAGCCACTGATAAGATAGTATTCTCAAAGACTCTTCAAGCTGGAAAGCTATGCCTGCTGAACTTAGAAAAAAAAATAAACAACCTTCCTCTTCTCAAGCTGATATTCAAATTTCATCTAAAGAAATAATACAGATGCAACTACTTCACTGACAATGGTTAAATCTCTCCTTATGTACCGCCAACCCTTTCCACTCATCTTTTGGTCAAACAAGCAAAGCTACTTTGTATACACTGTAGTGTTTTTCTAGTAATTCCAACCCCCCACAATAATATCCATACCATAACCTGCAGTTCAATGCAGGGTTTGTTTAGAAGAAACAATGAAAAATAACACAGACTTGTAGAAATGGGGAAAAATAAAACACTGTTCTTTTTTCAAGGATAAACACTTTTAATTCCAAGATTCATTAGTGCAAGTCCTAGGACTGCAAGACTGAATGAGCAAAAGTGTAGACATGCATATACCAACTCCGAGATCACTAATTCGTATTCCTTTTCCTCCTCGGTACAGTAATCTTGGAATTGGAATACATGAGTTCATGAGTGTGTGTGAGGGGATTGCCCCCCACACTGTGTGGCAAAGGCATAGCTAGTTCAACTGGCACACTGTACTGGTCTGACAACATTGTGCCCCGTCCCCTCAGCTCTTCAAGTGAAGAGCAAAAAAAGGACTTCTGCAGGAAATACTGCAGTGCATCCACCATCCATCATCCACAATCTACGAACCACTAATTACCTGCAGCCTGCCCCCCCATCAATTATAGAGATAAAAAAAAAGAACAAAAAAAAAAAAAACAAAAAGGTCCACTCCTGGCCAAATACAAGTCTTCTCCCTCTTTCCCCAGGAGTCAATCAGGTCCCATTTCTGTACCCTACCCCAACCACCCTCTTTCCTCACATGTTTGTTAAAAAAAATATATATTTTTAATTGTACTGAAACTGCTTGCTACATTGCAAGCAGTTTCTACAGTTTATACTCTGCACAGAGTGCTACCACTCGAAGGTTTTAATTAAAAAAAAAAAGAAAGAAAGAAAGAAAAAAGAAATGCTCTGAACTGCTTGCCAGTTGCTACAGTGAGATCACACAGTGAATGCTACAACACTCAGCTCTGACCGCAAATGCAATACTGGCTTTTAAAAGTCGGATGCATTAAAAAGCAATACGGATCAACAGACCGCACCCCCCAACACTTTGCGCCCAGGGCAGTTGCCCCTTTGCCCCATCCTAGTTATACTTCTGCTGAGTGGTACAAGACAGACCTTTCTGCTTCTTTGCAAAAAACAGCTTTAAAGGAGAACATCAGTGTTTGATATTCTATTTTCTCCTGCACTTTTGTACTTAGTTTTTTTTGTTATTCCCAGGCTCGCACTTAAGAGTCTCAGAATTACAACAGAGGCCTGTTCAACTGCTCAAAACAGGCTACATATAGGCTTTGATCTGCACACAAGCTTTCAAATATTCATGATTCTTATGACAATGATTACTCAAGGGGCTAGTTTTCCTTGTTTACAAAACACAATAATTCTCCACTCTCAACTTCAGAGTGCATGTACAAAGCTTTATGTTGGTTCTTTGCTTAAAGTTCAGCTTGTACGGAGATTTCTACCACACTTCTCCTTGGTTTAGAACATAGGCAGGTAGGAAGCTGCATTACTGGAAATTATCTTTGCTTAAAACTTTCCATTTGCTGCTGATTCTCATTTGTTTCCATGGTGATTCTGCCTCTTCTCTCCCTGCGTGACACATACTCTGTAAGCGGACCCTACCCAATCCCTCAGCAGCAAGTCTTCCTTGCCTGAACAACCACTACTATGCCACATGACACACACCCCAAGCATGAAACCATGAAACCATCACTTCAAGCCTCCATGGATGGACTGTATGCAGGTCTATTTACATTAAGGTGGCTGTGACCCAGACAATGGATGACTGTTAAGTTAAATGGTAGGGAGTTTTAAGGTCCGCCAAGAAATCTTAGTTTTATCGTCTTTCTACTATTCAGCCACCAAAGGGGGCATCATCTCTAATGAGAGTGAACCCCCCCCCCCCTTACATGAAATAATATCTGAGTGAAGAAGGCCTATTTAACTGCTAGACATTTACTTTCTACAGCTTTTCTCGGTTACTCAGACTTGGGTTATTAAAACAGGTAAGATGTTCCTCATCTTCTACTACATGGGACGATACTGCAACAATGCCCACTTTAGAGGTGTCAGTATGTACACTTCTGAAGTGGGCATTGTTGCAGTATTGTCCCATGTAGTAGAAGATGAGGAACAATGCGGATGTCAGAGGTGTCAGTGTGTACACTTTGGCAAAGTCAAAACTAAAAAAACAGGTTTCAGACATCGTATACTTTTCAGATTTATGAAGACATGTTCAGCTTCATTTGACCATTCCACTTTTAATGCAGCCATAATGTTCACGGGCAAGTGATAGTAGCAAAGACAAGGCCAGATCTGCGGTAATACATGGGCAAAACTAAAATGCTTTAAACTGCTTCTAAGGAACTGGTCTAGTCCTTTACAGGACTGTTGCAAGTTTGAAAGATTGGGGCTTCACAATCCCTGTTTACATTTAGCTGGGTTAGCTGTTACCCAGCTTGATGCAAAGAAATTGAGAACAGCTGGACTTTCAGAAGATGAATTTAGAAAACATCACAGTGTCACCACGGTAGGCTGCAGCACACCTGATATGCAGCTTTATAATTCTGCCCATCTGACTCCGAAAGGTTATGAGTGCTCTGGAAAGCCAAAAGGCAGGACTCCATAGTGGATGAGTCCATCACCTGTGGAGCATGCCGTCTTTTTTTAGTTAGCTATAGTTTGGAACTTGGCAATTGTTGTTGAATTCCTAGCTAATCTTCTTTTTGTTTTCCTGCTTATATTAAGAATGTGAAGATGCCTGCTATTATCTTTATTGAAAGACTCCTGCAATCCCTGCACTGAACACATGGTTTTATAATACTATTGTTGGAATTCTGATCAGATTCTCCATCTCACAAGCAAGAAAATATTGTTTTCTGTTGCATTTATAATTACTTAGATAATTATACAGTTTAAGTGCTTTTTTATTCTGTATTACTGTACATTTTTATTGTCTGTTTAATAATTACTTTCCCCACACCACTCTCTCTTCCCTCTACTCCTCCCTTTCACCTCTCACTATCTCTTTCCAGCCTATCTACTGCAATCTATACTCCCTTTACCTCATCCTGAATCTGTTCCCTCTGCTTGATACTTCATTTTTGTGTAACCTACACTCCTTCTCTCCAACTATCCTTATCCCCTAATGTCCTTCTATTGTCTTCTCCTAACTCCATCATACTGCTCTACCACACTACTCTACTCTCTCTTCTTTTCTTAAACTCTACTCCAACTTCCTATCATCACCTTCTCCTCCAGTCCTCCCCTACACTTTCAATCCCTTCACCACATCATATCAAACTCACACGGTATGTTATAATACTGCTTCTTCCCCATCACCAATCTAGCACTTCACACATACAGATACACTTATGAACATACCTCACTACAAGTTCTTCATAAACATACCAAACTTATTCTCAAACATCCTAACCTTGTTATTCATTTGAACACTAAACTCAGTCTTACCGTAGACATCTGTCCTAACCCAGGTCCCAAGAATAATCCACTGGAACCAAACACACTTCCCCACACAAATACTAATATTAATATCACTCCCACCCACAATAAATCAAACCTCTTTCTTCTAAACATGAACCTCAGGAGTCTATCAAAGAAAATACGCAAATTTCACGCAACTCTCTCTCTCTCTCACTCTATGCTCCTGACATAACAGTCCTGACTGAAACTTCGCTAAAGCCCAACATAAAGGATAGTAAAAGACTAACCCAAGGATATAATATCCACAGAATGGATAGACTAAAAATGAAGTGGAGGCATAGCTATCACCTATAAAAATACTTTCAACCTTCAACTCTTTGAACCTAACCCTCCAAAATACAGTAACACATAACTGCTGTTTACCAAACTTGTAATAAACTCCAACAAAAACTCTGTAATTATAATACCTATCTACATCCCACCTGGAAACAATCATGCCATAATTGAGGACTTCCTCCACTGGACATCTCTAACATTCTCTCAAGAAACCACTGTCTGGGTGACTTTAACAGACTGGATTACTTGTTCTGCTGACAACTCATTACATTTCATGCACCTATTTGGATTCTCACAGCTTAAACAATCACCACCCTGAGTGGACAAAACTCTAACAGACATTCAATACTTAGACTGGATATTAGCCAACAAACCATCACACACCTACCACTCAGATTGCCTCCCAGATAGTATCAGTGACCACCTACCACCTACCTGGTTAGACAATGCCAACACATTACCAAAAACACTACATTCAGACAGACATGCAACAAAAAACACTTCTCGCCGCAAACATTCTTATCAACATTGCAACAATGTAAATGGTCCCCACTATTATCACTCCCCACTGGATGCTGCTGTATCTTACTTCAATAACACATTTCTAGTCATCCTAAATAGCTTAGCACTTCCTAGAAGTATTAGAATCAAAACAAACTATGCTTCTTGTCTGACAAAAGAAATGAAACTATTACTCAAAACTAGAGACAAAGCCTGGGCTCAATACCAGTCCAACAAAACCCAAACCTCCCTCAATTTGTATCGTCATCTGAGAAACAAAGCCAAGAAACAGGTCAAAAACGATAAAAAATCCTACTACATTAAACCCAACAAAAGGTACAAAAACAATACTAAAAAAATTCTGGGCTTCTATAAATCAACTATTTAAACCAGGTCAACCTAAAATCCCAACACCTAACCATACAAATTCTTCATACAGTATAGCCCACAATTTAACACCTACTTTATAAGCTCTACACTAACCCTATCCCAAACCAACAATAATACTTCTCTAAATGTTCCCATAGATCCTGACAATATTTCCCACACTTTTTCCCTCAAAACTATAAAAACCAGCAGCATAAAACACTATTCAATAAATTTAGGCCTACGCCTCTCGCTGCTGACAATCAACCTTCTGAATATCTCAGGCTAGCTGCTGACACAATTTTTTATGCTACCTCTATCTTAATCAATCTCTCCATAATAGAACAGTACATTCCCATGATTTGGAACATTTCCTACATCACCCCATTACATAAACCCAGTACTTCTACTGACTTCTCCAATTACAGGCCTATTGCCATCTATCTCCACTATCTAAAACTCTAGAGAAATGTATCCATTCCCAACTCATGCCTTTCTTAATTTCCAATAACCTTCTAACTAACCCAACCACAGTACCACTACTGCTCTCTTAAGCTTCACAAACTCTATCAACCACTTCAGAAACAATGGCCATCTACTTTCTTCCATTTTCCTTCACATGTCTAAAGCCTTCAATACCGTCTCCCATCAGAAATTCCTCAATAAACTTTCATCCCTTAAACTAAGCCACTCTGCCCTTTCATGGTTCCACGGTTACTTACATGACCATCAGGAGACTGTAAAATGGCAACACAAACTCTCTTCTCTACTTCCTGTCCCATTCGGCATCCCACAGGGATCCACTCTAGGTGCTCTCCTATTTTCCATCTTCAGCAACAAGCTTCACACTGCCACCCACTAGGCTACTACCATACACTACGTTGATGATGTCACACATATGCAAGGCCCCCTCTCTTTCTAAATTCCAAGAAATAACCCAAAAATCTTTTACAGAGGTAGACTCTTGGCTCTCTGATGCTCAGTTAATCTTCAACCCCAATAAAATTAAACTTATGATTTTCTCGCACAACAAGCCACCAGACCTCTTGTTTCCCCTTCATGATAAATTCTTCTAATAACACAAAAATAGAACCCATTTCTCACACTAAGCTTCTTGGTGTTACTACCAATAACAATATGAAATTCGACAAACATATTACTCTAACTATAAAAAAGTTCACATTAAATTATGGTCTCTCTGCAGACTCAAGCCTTCCTCATTGACTCCACAAGACGATCTATTCCCAGAACACACCTAATCTCTACTCTTCTTTATGCCGCACCCATTATCACTAACCTGTACAAAACAGACCTGGCAAAACTAGATGCCTGCTACAACAAAATTGCTAGATTCGCCACCAACTCTCCTCATAGATCTCATCACTGTACCGCCCTACGTCAGCTAAACTAGCTTGATCTCCCCAATTACTTCATATACACCCAACTCACTACAGCCCATGGCATACTTTACCTCACAGAAAAGTGTCCTACAATCCACAACCTACTTCAACTTCAACCTAATAAAAGAGTACTTACATCTTCTGACAAATGCCTCTTACAAGTCACAAAAGTTAACAACATTTCTGGTGATTCTCTTTATTTCAAACATATTGCCAGATGATGGAACTCAATCTCCCCAAACATACTTGCCACACCAAATCACCTACAGTTCAAATTTCTCCTCCCATCTCACCTAATTCTTGTCTCTGCTCCTGCCTTACACCTGGCTGATTCCTTCTCTCTTTTCTGCCATCTTTATAGGCTTTCCTTCACTACACCTTACTGTTGATCTTTACTCACTCAACTGACAGGAGTCTCTCTTTCCCATCTATTTCCCCCTCCTACTCTATCTCTCTAGATCCCCTGTCTATTTCTCTGTGCCTCTTCCTTCTTCTCTTTCTTTCTGAACTTCTCTACTTCATCCTACTCTAAGTTCACTTATCTCTTAGTTAATCATTCCTTTTTCCAATCTATGTATAATAAATACTTCCCAATGTCCTTCTCTTGTATAGTCAACTATTCTGACTGTTCTTGATTATTTCTATGTTTGTCTTGTTTTTCTTGTATGTACCACTACTATATGAGCTTTTGTATTATATAATTTGCTATTTGTACCTATCTTTATTCTGTTTGCCCCCCCCCCCCCCCAGGTCTCTGCTGAAAAAGAACTTGTGCCCAGTTGGATTTTCCTGGTCAATAAACATTAAATAAAGAAATAATAAACTAGTGGAAGTTGCCAACAGCCATTGGTTAAACAAAAATATAAACATGCCAAATGTTTCTATTATTTTGTCCATGAGTCATGAATCAAGCTGAGACACTATTCAGAATTCTAAAGTCCTACATTCTAAAATCCTGAGCATACCTAAACAATCCTACTTTGGTTTGTGATTTACTTTGGAACTGACTGGTAAGAGAAGCTTTATTTGAATTTATATTTAATTTGTTATTTCTGTTTTTCACTGTTTGTAGGTAGGAAGGGCTGGCTTGTTAACAAGATTCACTATGATTCATATTTTGTTGTTTTATCTTTAATTTCACTGTTGGTTTTAGAAAGGGATAGGTTTTAGACAGGCAAGCTCTAGCCACCCCAAGGGGCCTAGACAGCTATAAATTCATACAGACTGCAGAAAGGAAAATCCCATATCTAAACAATCCTACCTTGGTTTGTGATGTATTGATCTTTACTGTTAAAAAGAAGTGCAGCTGCGAGTGAAAGTGACGTAAAGGAATTACAACTTTTGTCTGGCTTGCCAAACTTGTATTGTCAGAACAAATTTACTGTACTTACTTTAGTATTTAGTTGTAAGACTGTAGTGGTGGTGCTGTGGTAGCGTTTTCGCCTCACAGTTAGACGTTGTCCGTTCGATCCTCAGTTAGAGCGTCTTCTGTGTGGCGACATGCGTGAACGGGCATTCCTTCATGGAAGGTTGTGCGTTAGGCCCGGCAAGCCAGCATGTAAAACTCTACTGCCAATCACTAGTGGACCGGAGTTCCGCTGTGGCGACCCCTAACTGGGAAAAGCTGAAAGACGCAAACAAACTTTAGTATTTAGTTGTATATTGCTTGTGTGACTTTTTGTCATAGAAGTTGATTTAAGTTCTCTTTGAATTCTATGATTACTGATTTTGATTATTCTTTTCTTTTACAATATTTTGTTCATTTGAAGCTGAACATGGCTTCCTTAAATGAGTATGCAATTAACGGTTTTATAATGTACAAATATCTTGTACAGTGTAATAAATGCTATGCATATTTAAAGGTAACAGCTGATAATACTGGTGATGTGTTCCTTGTGTCAAAGGTTGGATGATTTGCTTACCATTGTTAGACATAAATCTAGACTTAATGATGATTGCACTAGTGCAATTGACATGGCTTGGAGAAATGTTGTTTCATATATTAATGACCGGACTGGTGAAATAAATAATGTTAGACAAAGAACAAATAGAACACATTTAGGAAATGATGCATCCATTGTCTGCAATGATCATTCAACCCCTATGAAACAAGACGATGCCACTATCAACTTTGGAATTCTGGATGCAAGTATTCAGCAATCTGAGGATCCGGTTTGTTTAGAAGGAAACAAAAAAAGAAAGAAAAGAAGAAATTCACAACAAATAGCAAGGAAGAAAAAGAAACTGATCAATGACTGTAAAGGAAAGAGAATACTTACTAAAAAGGACATTGCTTTTGACACAGGTTACTGGAAATTATAATATTCTTTCTATCTGAAAACCTTCAATCTACAAAAAAAGGGATGTTTTTTTTCCAAAACAGAAGATAGAAAAAAGAGGCAAGGGGCAGGTGAAAAGGGAATCAAAGTTGAAAGTGGAAGGACTGAAGAACATTACTGTAAGGAAAAAAAAAAAGACAGATGTTGACTACATGGCTCAAGCTGTGGATTTACAATTCCAGCTGGATGAGAATTTAATACGCAAAGAAAACAGTGGGATTAATAAAACGAATGGGGATGAAGATTTATCCTTCATAACAATTGATAGAGCAGATATTACTGTATCAGAAGCTGAAGATTCTTCAGAGCTGGCAAGCAAAGATATTCTTGTAATTTGTGATTCAATTATTACAGGAACTGATACTTACATTTGCAGAGAAGATAATGAACATCAAATAGTGTTATGCTTGCCAGGAGCAAAAACAGAAGACATGAGACAGCCTTGAAATGTCTTAATGTAAAGAAGTATGGAAACGTTTTTATTTGTGTTAAATTATGTCATCTGCAAGGATTCTCTGACTATTAGGAGCCCTCTTAGTATAGCTTGTTCTGGTGTTAGGATGTATATTTCACAAATCACCTACAGAAAGGACAGTCAGGTTACTGTAAGTGAAAATATTTTTTTGGGTAAATACCTACATGGAAAAAATGTAGTGTTTTAAAAAATGGAAATGTGTAGAGCATCCAAGCTTAGTTTTGGGCACACGTGTTTTGACAGGGTGGCATACATATGTCAAGATCAGGGAAGAGAATTTTTGCAGCAGATATTTTGTAGTATTTGACAAACACTAGGTAGGATTTTTGCCTGGTCGAAAATTTAACAGTTCACAGATAGCAACATTTGATGCATCTCTGATGGTTGTTAATGCTAGGAGCATTAATAATATTTTTTTATTGGAAATTTGCTACATTCCCACAAGATTGATGTTGGTATTGTTTGTGAAACATGGTTAAAGAACAATGACTGGAAACCAGTTCTGTCAGGGTATAAATGTTTTTACTGTAACAGACATTCTAACAAAAAATCAGGTGGAGGTGTTATGACAGTGATTAACGATAGCTATGAGACCTGTGATTATTACATGTTCAGTGATAACACCAGTACTATAGACTGTGTAACTGTGATGATAAAGGCAACCCTGGAACATATAACAATTGTTGGAGTGTACAGACCACCAAAGTCAAGTGCAGATGACCTAAAGGAATTCATACATTTTTTGCACGAAACACAGGAGGGAAGAATAAAATTAGCTGGGGACTTAAATTTACCAGAAACAGAGTGGAATAATATTGATTCAACAATGTTAGTAAGGAAATTATACACAACATACATTCAGAAACAACAATTGCTTGAGAGAACGGAACATACTAAACACTGTTTGTGTTCCTAAAGAAATTACTATTACTTCAAATCAAGCTTTGCCACCATTGAGATGCAGTGATCATGAGGTTCTAAAGATTATTTTGTTGCTAGATAATTCTGCCACACTGAAATCTAAATCAATGCATAGAAGGTTAATTACAGATTATATGGAATAAACAGTCACTATGTAAAACTAACTGGAGTAAGGTGCTCAGTGGAAAAACTGCTGATGGAACATGGAAAGTTTTGAAAGAGAAACTGTTTTGAGAGCAAAAAAAAAATGAAAAAAAATGTTTAACATCAGGATCTAGGCATACAACATCAGGGGAATATATTTCCATAAAAACAAGATATCTGATTAACGTGAGAGATAAAAAATATAATAAATGAAAGACAGGTTGAACTACAACTTTGAAAACTGAAATAAACAAGCTGGACAAACCGATTAAGCATAATGTGAGATAAGATCAAGAAAACTGAAGAAAATGTATATAAAGATATTGAGCATAGTAAGAAACCTTTTTATAGACACATAAGATGGAAAGACACACAAATTGATAAACTGTGTGCAGATTCTAAAATTTATTCTCAGACACAACAGATTATAGATACTGTATTTACAAAATATTATACAAAACAGTTTGGCTCCACAAAAGGGGTGATAAGTTGTCCTTGTGACATCCAGGTAAACCCAAACACATGAATCAAATTAGATTATATTGAAAAAGAATGGTGCAAACTGGATCCAAACAAAGCACAGGGAGGAGACGGAATTAGTAACAATGACCTGAGAACACTTCATCAAAATATATGGTACCATTACCTCTATTACTCATTACGTCATATAAATATGGGGAGATTCCTCAAGATTGGTGGCATGTGATTATTAAACCTGTCTTTAAGGGAAAGAGGAGTAGGGCAAACCAAGAATCATACAGACCCTTAAGTCTACTTTCATGTTGTGGAAAAATAATGAAGAAGGTAATACTGGATAAGTTATTGTCAGAACTGTATAGATTGGGACTTAAAACCATATAGCAGCATAACTATGTTGAAAATAGATCTATTACCACCTGTAATATGATGTTCTATAACAATATAATAACAGCTAGAAATGAAAAGTTGTGCTGTGATGTAATTTATATTGATTTAACTTCGGCATTTGACAGGTTCAGTGGTGCAGCTGTTAGCGTTGTCGCCTCACAGCAAGAGATTCTCCTGTTCGATTCTTGGCAGGAGCACCTTCTGTGTGGAGTCTGCATGTCCTCCCCACGGTCGAGTGATGTTTAAAGACATGCAGGTAGGTATGTGCATGAATGGGTGTGCTTCTTTGACGGTTGGGAGTCAGGCTGACAACTTATCACCGTAAAAATCCACTGCCAATCATTAGTGGACCGGAGTTCCGCTGTGGCGACCCCTAACCGGGAAAAGCCGAAAGACACATTTGGCAGGGTCATAAACAAAACACTGATAAATAAATTAGTACAACTAGGCATTGATGTACTCTTGATAAGATGGATAGCTGCATGGATTAAAAACAGGACATGGCAAGTATCATACAGCAACTGGACAGGTGAAAAAAGAAGTTATGTCTTACCATAATGTTCCATCTGTGTTGTTGATCTTCATTCATTCATTCATTACCATTGGGAATCGGTTCTGTCCTCGGAACCGAGCCAGCATTTTACCAAGCTCGCGCCAGCCCTAAACTCTTGAGCTAAGATTTTACCCACAATGCCCTCTTCTCGTTACCTCAGATCAAGTTTGCCAGATATCAGTAAAGTAGAGGCTGCCGCTGGTCAGAATAAACCTTCTGAACAACCATAGGACCTAATGCGATCCCCTAGGAGCTTTTGGGGGGGATGGTAATGAATGAATGAAGATCAACAAGACAGATGGAACGTTATGGTAAGATATAACTTCTTTATCTGATGTTGTTAATCTTCATTCATTCCTTACCATTGGGACAGAGTCCCCATCTACCTTTGTTCCTGGTAGGCCCTTACTGAAAGATGTTCCTGAGCACCATAGAACTGAGGGATGCTCTTCCCCTGGAGGCCAAATCCAATTTGTAATGAGCGATGAAGGTACGAGGGTTGGCCCATGTTGTGGCTGCACAAATGTCATTCAAGGAGGTTCTGGCATGAAAAGCCGCAGAAGTGCCTGCTGATCTGGTAGAATGGGTGCTGACTCTATGGGGCAGAAAGATATTACTTTTGTCATAAATGAACATGATGCAATCTCTCAACCATTTGGCTAAAGTAACTTTTGAGACAGGACACCCCATTCTGGATCCTGAGAAGGCTACAAATAATTGGTCTGTTTTCCGAAAAGGTTTTGTTCTGCCTAGATAAAAGCATAGTTGTCTATGCATGTCTAATGAGTGAAGACAATACTCCCCTCTATGAGATTAGTTAGGAAAAAATACTGGTAGATCAATTATCTGGTGAATCGATAGTTCTGAAATGACCTTGGGCAAGAAAGATGGGTTAGTTTGGAGTGATACTCTGTCTTTATGAAAAGTCAAGTAGGGGCATTTGATGACAAGGCTTGAAGTTCTGTTATGAGTCTGGCTGATGTGATGGCTATTAAAAAAAACAGTGATTTCCAAGATAGGAACTTTAGGTCGCAATCTGAGGCAGGTTCAAAGGGAGGTCCTGTTAGAGACTGCAATACTAACGAAAGATCCCAAGGTTCTATTGGCTCTCTGAAAGGAGGTCTAATATGGATAACACCCTTTAAGAACATCTTGCAGACTCTGTGGGACATAAGGGAAGGTTCTTGGAATCCATTATGAAAATTCAAAATGGCTGCCAAGTGTACTCGAATAATTGAGGCTGCAGCCCCAGAATCAAGAAGGTATGCTAGGTATTCACTACTACAACTATGAATTCTAGAGATCGGGATGGAGTTAGCTTGCATTTCTTCCAGTTTATGGATATTCCCAGGTCTTGTGCTATTTTCAGAGTATACATAAGGGTCTCTTCCAGTAGATGCTTGGTGGAGGCGGTGAGGAGCCAGTCATCCAGATATGGAAAAACTCAGAATCCTTGAAGTCTCAAGTGAGTTGTTACTACTGCCATACACTTGGTGAACACTCTGGGGGCTGTAGAGAGTTCAAAGGGCAGCACTCTGAATTGAAAATGACTGGCCCCTAGACGGAAGTGGTGGTATCTTCTGGAGCGTGTGTCCATTTTTATATGGTAATACACGTCCTGAAGATCTACTGAACACATCCAATCGTCTTTCTCCAGTAAGGGGAGGACCATCCGGAATTTCTCTTGTTTAACAAATTTGTTTAATATGCTGAGATCTAGGATTGGTCTCCAGTCCCCTGTCTTTTTTGGCCCTTAAAAGAATCTTGAGCAAAATCCGGATCCTATTTGGTATGGTGGGACGTGTTGGATGACTCTTTTATAGAGCAGCTGTTGAATCTGTACAACTGCTGCTTCCCTTTGACTGGGTGAAACATTGGGAATTCGGGAAGGAGGGGTGGGGTAGAAATTGAACGGGATGTGATATCCTCTGGTGATAATCCATTGTACCCATGCTTCTGTTGATATTGTTTGCCAGGCGGAATGGTACAAGGAGAAATGTCCCCCGACTGCTTCTGGAGGAAAGCAATTGGGCCGCTCTACACGAGTGCTGACAGGGCTGCCCAGAGAGTGAATCTCTGGAGCTTTGGTTACGTGGACCTCCACTGCTCCTGAAGGGGCATCTTCCATTTGAGTTACCCCCTCTGCCTCTAGGTGTATACTCTCCACAAGCATCATGATTTTTTTGTGCCACATCTTTCCACTCCTCTGGTTTCTAGAGTAGGAACGTTGAGGGGCGGAGAAATGTACACCCACAGCAGAAAAGGTCTTGCCATCCTCCTCTCACCTGGCCAATGTGTCTTTAACTTTAAGGCCGAATAGTGAAGAAGCTTCTATTGGAGCATTCAAGAAGGAGAACTTAAAGGGGTCTGCAAAGGCGCATCCAGGCATGATGTCTCATGGCAATGCCTGAACCTGCTGCTCTGGCAGCTCCTTTCATAGCATGAGAGATCAGACACATGGAGATGGATATGGATTCAAGAGTAGCTAGCTGTGAGGCAACCTTGTCATGGACCTCATCAGGAACAGCTCCTGCTAAGATTTCAGTAAATTCAGTAATCAAGTCTCAATGGAGCCTCGTGAAGTGTGCCAAATAGTTCAAAAACCTAACTGTGAAAGTCGATGAAGCAAAGACTCGATTCCCTAGTCTGTCCACCTCTCGAGACTCCTTTTTAGGTGGGTGAAGAGTCTGGCTCTCCTCGGCCAGTTCTTTCCTGGTAGCAGCCACCATCTACTGGAAGACCCTTTGACCAATGGGAGTGTTGTTCAGAGGGTGATAAAATTTTACCTGGCCTCCGTGGGAATAACAACGCAATGATGTCAGGACTTTTCCAAGCACGTTGCAAGACTAGCTGGACGAGCTCGTCTGCAGGTGGGGTCACCCAGGATGTAGGGGTCTGGGCACGAAAGACCTGCAGGAACACAGACTCCATGGAGGAAAGGTTGGAGGGCTTCCAGCCACCCCTCTGTTTCAATATTTCTAGAATGACTCCAAAGGAGACCTCATGAAGGGGTGACCATGGGGACCCTTCCCCTTCATCATAATCCATGTCTTCAGTTAAAGACACTTCAGGGGATTCTACATGTTTCCTCTTGCATGACTTCTTATGGTGTACTTCCTCAGTGGGACCTTCTGTGGAAGACTCTGAAGAAGCAGCACCCTGGGGCAGGGTGACCTGAGGCTCTTGTACCCAGTGTCCTATGATAGTGCCTTGTGTTAGCTGCGGCTCAGAGAGAGAGAGAGAGAGATAATGGTTCCGACACCAAAGGCTTACCTACTGAGGCAAGGGCCCTCTCCATTACCTGTAAAGCTGTCCTGTCCAAAGAGGGATGGGAGCCTGGAACTGAGCAGGACAACCTCGGAATCGGGGTCACACCCTGCTCCGACGAAGCAGTCGCCAGGCAAGGAGTCTCAGGAGGGCTACGCACCAAGAAGATTCCCAGAACCATGGATGGCACCATAGAGAAAATTGGTGCTGAGCCATGAATTCTGGTACTGATGGGACAGCCACAATCCTGAGACAGACTTGGTGCCGAATGCACCAGAAGCCAAAGGGACGGCTACGACACCATAGTGCGGTCTACCAGTGGAGCCAAGGCAGTAGGTGCCAAAGAAGGTGTTGGATCAGTGGGCTTCGAAGCTTGCACAGAAGTCGAAGGAGGAGAATAACCTGGAGTAGGTGGAGAAATATTGCTACCTCCAATAGGGAGTGTAACCTTAGCTGGGGTGGGGATCCCTCTGGCCGTCAGCAGCTGATCAATAAGGCATGGGATCAATCAATTTTAGTTTCTTTGGATCTGAAGACATTGGATCAGACAACTTTAGCTTTTTTGGATCTGAGGATGAAGTTGGATCTCTTTTCAACTAATGTCTAGAAGACTCTGCAGTTGAAGATGAACAGGAAGGCATCAGAGACCTTAATTTTGGTTTTAACTAGGGAGACTTTTCTCCAAATATAGCCTCGCAGAATGAAGAGAGTAAGATTCCTTTTAGAATCAATTTATTTTTGCGCTCTCCCAGAACCCTGGGGTTGAACCCATGACATATCAAGCAGTCCTCCCGCAAATGAAGAGGCCCTAAGCAATAAACACATAATATGTGGGTATCCAATAATGGAAGCTTATGCCCACACTTTATACACTTTTTAAAGCTCGCAAACCCTTTTTCCACCATAATTCAAAAATGATAGATTGAAAGGAAGAAAGATTTCTATTATTGAAGTTATTTTTTTATATGACAGGGCAGGTAAGAAGAAAGAAAAAAGAAGAAGAAGAAATACTACCAACACTGGTAGATAAGAGCTACCATTAAAGTAGGAAAACGCAGGTAACAGGCCAGAGGAAAAATGCTAACAATAGTATTTAAAAAATACGTAAGGTAACGTAAAGACCAAGGAAAAGGTAATTGCGAATAAAGCTGAAGGAAAACAGAAAATAGAAATTTTTAGCATATCTTGAAAATGACCAAGAGTAACTGACAGACCATGCCTTTCACTAAAAGTGGCAAATGAGATCTGAGATACTTGGGGTTGGTGCATTATGGGTAAGGGAGAAGCTCAAGAGATTTTGGTTGCCATGAGCTTTAGCAATGGCTGAGTAAGATCAGAGGGATCAGATCCGAACCCATCAGCTGAGGGTAGAATGAAAACTGTCAATATCAGACAATCAATCTTCATGACGGAAATCCAAAACAGTACTCTCCTCAGAACCAAAACGTTCAGATTGAAAATAAATTCCTGAAATACAACCATCACCCCTTAGTTCCTGCTCTTCTAACTGAAGATCAAAGTCAAAAAGAGAGGGAACTATTTTTTTTTCTTGCATGAAGAAGTAGGCAAGAAAAAGGAAGAAAGGAATTCCTTAGCAAAACTCAGCAAATCTTTCCTGTCCATAGAAAGTGAAACAGGAGAAGAAAACATTCTCTCACTATGTCCACTTTTCCTGGGAAACTTCCAGGAAAATGACTGACCTCCAGTAGGCATACTCATTCTAGATTCAAGTTCTGTATCCCTGATGAATAAAAGACCTTCACCTGTTCCTTCCTCTGAGACAGACAAGACTGGTTCTCCCTTGCCTGCCAACTGCATCCTTATAGCCACAGAACAAGTGGTTATCCTCTGGTTGTTTTTGGATGCAGGTGCAACACCACAGGGACATAGGAAAATAACAGGCAAGTGATCACGGGGACCCTAAATACCTTTAAGCATACAAATGTAAAAGTTATTGCCACCTTTTTCAAGCACTTAATAGTGCTCACCTCCCACATCGAGCATGGTGGAGGGACTGGGGGGAAAATTTTAGTAGTCTGAAAAATCAAAAGCAATCACAGCAGTCACCCACCAGTGCCTGAGGAGCAACAGCAGTTGGTTCCACAGAAAAGGACTGCCTGACAGCTTCCTTTCTCTTGTGGACAGGGTAAGGTAAAACTGTCTTTTGTTTTTTTGGTACATTCAGTTGCTGCCTGATTTTTATCTACTTCTGGTATGATTTTCATTCCTGCTTGACACCGATATGCTTCTGCTGAACTAAGCAGGAAAGTCATCTTAGACTTGTTTTCCTAATGTTTTAAAACTTACACTATGTTTGGATCTTGTGAGGTCAGCAAACATGTATGCAGTCCAGTCCTACGACTGCAGATCTATACATGTAATCTATTTCGAGGAGACCCATACCTCCTTCATAATTGTGAATTTAGAATCTTGGTAAACACTAATTTTTACAAATCATTTGATAAGCATGAAGCATTTTCTTGTTTTCCTATCCAACTGATCCAATAACTTTTGGGGCCAATTAATCACTTCAAAACTGTCACTTAAAACAGTAATAGCAAGCTGGTTTGTAGCTTGGACTTTATTTCTAGATGTCAGGGCTATTTTAATTTTAATCTTCTAAAATATTCCTTCCTAAGTTTTATTCGTATTTATTCATGTTCTATTGTTGATCATTCAACAGTTCCCAAATATTTATACAGTCTCTCCTGCTTAAATTATTTTATATCTCATTCCTATCCCACACTATTTTCTTGGTGCTGTAGCTTTCCTGTTTTAAAGGTTGCTTCTGCACATTTATCAAGACCAAATGACATTCTTATATCATCTGAGAAAGATTTGACCACTTGCACTTGTGCTTTCAGTTCCTCATCCAATGAGCTATACAGTTTTAAATCATCTACAAAAAGTAGATGAAAAGTCTTTACACTTTGTTGTTTTCTGTGAGCCAAATTGTAGCCATGACCTAGCCTGTTACGTAGACAGCTTATTGGGTTAAAACTCAGAGAAATGGGCATCGGTGACAAAGTTACTCTGGAATATCTCCCTTTGAATTTTTATCTTTGGGATAATAATTTGTCCTTTAGCGTGGCTTAGCTGCAAAGTGGTTTCCATGCCATACTTAGATTCTTCCCCTTTTTACAGTTCTCCATTATGACTTTAACAACAAATGATCCTTTGTTCCACATGGCTTTCTTTTATTACACTTTTGTTCTACTGCCATGATTGAGTTTTCTTCTAAATGACAATAAAATCCATTGGCATCGGTTCCAGTGTCCAGTACATCACTGGAAGGCAATTTATTGGTCTACAGTTTTTAGAATATCTTGCAGGTTCACTCTTAAGGAGGAATATAATTTTTCCTGGTGTTAACCAATCTAGCTTCTGTTTCGGGTGCACATACATGGCTACATCTTCATGTGAAGATGTTACTTTTAGCCAGAAGTTGGGTACTGCATCTGGGCCTGGGGTTTTCAAATTAGGAGTTTTCTTAATTTTGTTTCAATTTCTCTGGCTGTTGCTTCATCCCATTTCATATCCTGTACTTTTGAATTTCTTATTCTTTCTTTTACTTTTTCTATCCATTCAGCATCTTTGTTACGTTCCACAGGATTTGTATAGATATTTATCCAAAATGTATCTATTACTTCTTTTTTGTGTGGTGCTTCTATTCATTTTGCCTTGTTTCCCAATTCTCTATAAAACTTTTTGGGTCATCAATAAGTTGCTTATTTTGTACTTTTCCTTTATATGTATCTGTGGGTCTACTTTGGAAGACCGAAATATCTCTTACCTGAAATTGATAACATCGAGATGAAAAGGCTAACGACCGCACAACAGCGACGTCCCGGAACAGTGACTTTCTACTCCAGCTAAGTAACCTCTTGGCCATCCTGAAAAAAAGAGTAAAACCAAAGGAAAGCAAACCCACCCAGGGCTTCATCCCCCCACCACCCCAACTAAATATACCAACTCCAGTACTGCACTACTGCAGGGGTATACGGCAAAGTACAACAGGGTGGCAGAATGGTTACTTACCTGGAGTGGAATGCCAGTGTTCCAGGACGTTGGTGTTGTATAGTCGTCAGTCTTTTCGTCTTGGTGATATAAATTTCGGGAAAGTGAAATTTTGGTCTAGTTTATTACTTGCAACACTGTATGACAGATCCTCAACTGTTCTGATACTGAGTGTTGCTTTTATCACGCCTATCTTTCTGAGTTGATCTGTTCCCTCTTCTGTACTATTCTAACTTTGACACTTTTTGTCTTAATTGCCTTATAGTTTTCTCTATTCAGTACTTACATGATTTCATTTGATTTCTCCCCTTCCTTTCCCTTACTGACTTGTGTTTTTGTGGTAAGACTTTATCTGATATTAATTTAGTTGTACAATAATATATCCTATTTACATCTGGTATATCACATGACTTTCCATGAATGGTCTTGATTAATGTGTTCACTTGTCTTATCAAATTTGTAGCATTTTCGGCCTTAATGACTCTATGTAATCTATTTATTTCATCAATCTTAATATGTCTATTCATCTCTATTAAATCAAGAAACTCTTCCATTAGATCATCTTCTACTAAACTACGGGTACATTCTTTGTTCTCCGTCTTCTGCAGACATTCAACAGAAAGTTCCAGAGCATCTTCCTGTGCCACATTCTCTTCAGCTTCATCTTGTGTCAACTACTGCTCTTTCATGTGAGAACTCAAATGGCCTATCACTCCACGGCATTGACTACATCAGAGTTACTAGAGTTTCCTGTTCCTTCCCTTGGGATAATAATTTGTCCTTTATCGTGGCTTAGCTGCAAAGAGGTTTCCATGCCATACTTAGATTCTTCCCCTTTTTACGGTTATCCATTATGACTTTAACAACAAATGATCCTTTGTTCCCCATGGCTTTCTTTTATTATACTTTTGTTCTACTGCCATGATTGAGTTTTCTTCTAAATGACTATAAACTCTGTTGGCATCAGTTCCAGTGTCCAGTTTATACATCACTGGGAGGCAATTTATTGCTCTACAGTTTTTAGAATATCTTGTACGTTCACTCTTAAGGAAGAGTATCATTTTTCCTGGTGTTAACCAACTAGCTTCTGTTTGGGGTGCACATACATGGCTACATCTTCATGTGAAGATGTTACTTTTAGCCAGAAGTTGGGTACTGCATCTGGACCTTGGGTTTTCAAATTAGGAGTTTTCTTAATTTTGTTTCAATTTCTCTGGCTGTTACTTCATCCCATTTTATATCCTGTACATTTGCATTTCTTATTCTTTCTTTTACTTTTTCTATCCATTCTGCATCTTTGTTACGTTCCACAGGATTTGTATAGATATTTCTCCATAATGTATCTATTTCTTCTTTTTTGGGTGATGCTTCTATTCATTTTGCCTTGTTTCCCAATTCTCTATACAACTTTTTGGGTCATCAATAAATTGCTTATTTTGTACTTTTCCTTTATATGTATCTGTGGGTCTACTTCGGAAGACCGAAATTTCACTTACCCGAAATTCATATCACCGAGACGAAAAGGCTAATGACCACACAACAGCGACGTCCTGGAACACTGACTTTCTACTCAAGCTAAGTAACTGCTTGGCCATCCTGAAAAAAAGAGTAAAACCGAAGGAAAGCAAACCCACTAAAAGGTTGATGACAGCACAACACCGATATCCCGGAACACCGACTTTCCACTCCAGGTAAATAACAGCTTGGCCAGCCTGACAAAAAAGAGTAAAACCAAAGGAAAGCAAACCCCCCCCAGGGTTTCATCCCTCTACCCCCTAACTAACTAAATATACCAACTCCAAGACTGCACTACCGCAGGGGTAAGGGGCAAAGTTCAACAGGATGGCAGAGCGGTTACTTACCTGGAGTGGAATGTCAGTGTTCTGGGACGTTAGGTGTTGTACAGTCATTGGCCTTTTCGTCTTGGTGATATAAATTTCGGGTAAGTGAAATTTCGGTCTACCAAAGTAGACCCCGTATCTGCATATCTTCTAAGGTTTTCTGCCTGTGCTGACATCTTTAGCTTATTACTTGCAACACTGTATGACAGATCCTCATCTGTTCTGATACTGAGTGTTGCTTTTATCATGCCTATCTTTCTGAGCTGATCTGTTTCCTCTTCTGTACTATTCTAACTTTGACTCTTTTTGTCTTACTTGCCTTACAGTTTTCTCTATTCAGTACTTAAATGATAGCATTTGATTTATCCCCTTCCTTTCCCTTACTGACTTGTGTTTTTGTGGTAAGACTTTATCTGATATTAATTTAGTTGTACAGCGATATATCCTATTTACTTCTGGTATATCACATGAATTTCAATGAATGGTCTTGATTAATGTGTTCACTTGTCTGATCAAACTTGTGACATTTTGGGGCTTATTGACTCTCTGTAATCTATTTCTTTCATCAGTCTTAATATGTCTATTCATCTCTATTAAATCAATAAACTCTTCCATTAGATCATCTGTTACTAAACTAAGGGTACAGTCTTTGTTCTCCATTTACTGCAGTCATTCAACAGAAAGTTCCAGAAAATCTTCCTGTGCCACATTCTCTTCAGTTTCATCTTGTGTCATCTATTGCTCTTTCATGTGAGAACTCAAATGGCCTATCACTCCACGGCATTGACTACATCAGTTACCAGAGTTTCCTGTTCCTTCCCTTGCTGTGCAATTCCAAATTAACTTTTATACTGGTTTCCTACTGAAGGCTCCAAAGTATCATCATATTTCTTCACTGTGAAATATATGTTTCTTAATCAGTTTCTACATCCATTTCTCTTAGTGAATTCTTAAATACATATCCTATTCTGCCAGTATCCATACTGACTTTTCTTACTGCTTTAACAACTGGAGCCTTCGGGCAAGACTAATCTTCTCAGTCGATCTCTACGCTGACTTCCTTTTTTCCCTAACTGCATGAATTTTTTAATAAAACTCACTACTGCAGTTATCCAGTCCTTTCATACACAGCCATATTTTAGTTTCCTCTGTGCCTTTAGCTTCACATTCATTTCTTTACTGTAGCTATGCATTTCTGGCTGCATATAATATGGATCCTTTACCTGTTACTTACATAGTTCTTTAAACTGGAGAAAATCATTACCAATTATCTCATCTTAAATTAAATTAGGTACCAAACCTGCAGGATGTAGCAATGTACTAAAAATAAAGTATATTTCTACTGATGTCACAGGGTATTCCCTCTTGTCTTTGTGTACCCATGTTTTTTCTTTTCTCTAAACCACAGTACTACATTTTACCAGTTTCATTAATGCAGTGTCAAAAAGCAGATTTTACAATTCTAGTGAATAAAAAAATCAGCATTATAACATTTCTAGAGGTTCACATTTTAGATGCATTCATTTAAGTAGCACTTGTTGAACAAAATTACGTGTTTCTAAGCATAGTATTGCTGGTACTTATTGTGCAGTACTTGTCTACATGGATAGATGAATTTCTAAAATTTTACTTACACTCTTCAGATGAAGTTCTAGCCATAACTGTAGTGTACACATTAAGTCAGACATTTCACACATTACTGTTCTGTCCTTACTAAATGTTCAGGTATGAAACTTAAAAGATTATGTCTCATGTAAAACTCTTGTCCTTGTTAATGTTTCTTGATTCCGTTTTTGGCAATTTTAGTCATCTGTATTTTCCAAGTCCACAGAAGCCTTCAACAAGTCTCCAGTCAGATGTGATGGTAGGCTCTTAGTCCCACTTGGGCTGATGGCATTGCTCCCAAACTGCATATTTTTCAATGGTGGCTAAGTAGGCCTCTATATCATTGCTTTGTCATAGCTTCTATACAGGCCTACCAGTTTTCAGGACTCCTAATGAAATGGACTGCTGGTTCACACTTGCAGGAATCTCCTACTGTAGAAATAGGTAACGGTCAACTGCTGAAATCCTCTGCAATACAGCCTCCATCAGCTTTTCCACCTGGCAGTGACTTAGCAGTTACAGGTCTCAAGAAGAACAGCAATCATACTCCCTTCTGGTAACGATAAATAGAAGTTATGTTCTTACCATAACGTTCCATGTTAGTTGTCTTCTTCTCGCCTTCTTCTTGCTGGATGGGTTCGGAGCCGACCTCGGCTCCGACTCGGCCACTCTAAAAGCTCGAGAGTTGGTTCCACCGGCTCGAGGCTCCCCTTATATCCCACAATGCTAGGCGAGAGTTACCTCAGATCTCGTTTGTAAGCTAACCCCAGCTTATAATAGTAACAGTATAACTGTAAACAGAGTCCACCTCTAACAACAGGAAGAAAGAAGGGTGACCTACATCCTGAACGAGGAAATATGCACAACAGCATATGTCTTAAGAAAGAGGTGGTAGAAAGAGAGGTCACAATCACAACTCCTCTAGGTCTGTCCAGGCCAGGGGGAAGGAGGGTGGACGAAGAAGAAGCGAGAAGAAGACAACTAACATGGAACGTTATGGTAAGAACATAACTTCTATATGTTAAGTTGTCTATCTCGCCTTCATTCTTGCTGGATGGGACCGCGTCCCTAGCACCTTGTCCCGGGTGGCCTAACGGAACAGACTCCTGAGAACAGTGGAACCAAAGTTAGCTCTATGCCTAGAAGCTAAATCCAACTTATAATGAGAAATGAAAGTGTGAGGAGTAGCCCAAGTAGCGCTGCACAAATGGTGTCAATAGGCAGTCTGTCTTGGAAGGCTAAAGAAGTAGCCAAAGCTCTGGTGGAATGGGCCTTAGGTTTATTAGGCAGCTTTTGATGTCTAATTTCATATACAAGGGAAATCAAAGATGTTAGCCATCTGAATAATGATACCTTTGAAACTGAAAGTCCCTTTCTGCTTTCCGCATAGGAGACAAACAGCTGATCAGATTTTCTGAATTGTTTTGTTCTATCCAAGTAGTACCTCAATTGACGGTGAACATCCAGGCAGTGTAATTTTTGTTCAGACCTATTGGAGTATTCTGGAAAAAGACAGGTAGATCAATGCTTTGATTTAGATTTGACGACGAGACCACCTTAGGCAAAAAGGACGGGTTAGTTGGTGAGGATACTCTGTCCTAATGAAACAAAAGATAAGGAGGACGACAGCTGAGTGCTTGAAGCTCTGAAACTCTTCTAGCTGATGTAATAGCTACCAGAAAAGAGTCTTCCATGATAATAATTTTAAAGAACAGGAGACTGCAGGTTCGAAAGGGGAAGAATCAAAGAAGCAAGAACTAAATTTAGGTCCCAAGGAGAAGGAGGATTTCTTATAGGAGGTCTGAGAAGAAAAACTCCTTTCAAAAAGGCTTTGCAAAGCTTGTGGGACATTAAGGCAGATTCAGAAATACCCACATGAAAGTTAGAAATAGCTGCCAATTGAACTTTAAGTGTAGAGGGAGATGAACCTGCATGGAAGAGTTCAGCTAGAAAATCAAGGACTAATTGGATGGAAGCAGTGAAAGGATCTATGTCCTTTCCTTGAGCCCAATATGTGAAGCGTTTCCACTTACTCAAATAAATCTTCCGAGTGGAAGATTTATGGGAAGCTATCAAAATATCTCGAACAGAGTGAGATAATTGAGGAAGCCTGGCTAAGGTTGGAACTGGAGGAACCAAGCAGTGAGGTTCAGAGAGGGAGGGAGCGATGAAACTGACCCGACTGATGGATCAAAAGATCTGGAACTAGGTCCAGATTCCACGGTCGCTCCAAAAGAAAATGATGTAGAAAGGGGAACCACACTTGTCGAGGCCAGTAAGGAGCAATGAGGATCAATGAGGCCTTCTGAGCGATAGCTTTCTGTATCACTTGAGAGATTAGTGGGAAGGAGGAAATGCATACAGAAGTCCCCGGGGCCAAACTTGGACTAGAGCGCCTCTGCTGGGTTGGCCTGGTAAAGGGAATAGAGTGAAATATTCTCTGCACTTGCTGTTTTGGGGAGTAGCAAAAAGATCGCAGCAAGGCTGACCCCACTTGAGAAAAATTTCTCTCACTACAGAGTCTTTCAGAGACCACTCGTGAGGCATGAGGATAGCTCTGCTCAACTTGTCCGCAATTTGATTGGACTTTCCGGGATGTGCGTTGCTATCAGAAACCGCTGAGAAGAAATCGCCCATTGCCACAGTCTGAGTGCTTCTCGACACAGGGGTATGACCTGGTTCCGCCTTGTTTGTTGATGTACCACACTACAGACATATTGTCTGTTTGGATTGCAATCGTTCCCAAGGGAAGAGAGTCTTGAAGGGCTTGCAACGCTAAAAGCACTGCTCTCATCTCCAGAACATTTATGTGCAAGTGGCATTCGCTTGGTTGCCATGTGCCCTGGACCGTCCTGCCCTGATAATGCCCCCCCCACCCGATCAGGGAGGCATCCGTTGTCAAAGTAGCAACCGGAGGGGGTGGAACAAAGGGTCTTCCCAACAAGAGCTGAGGGGAAGACATCCACCACATGAGATGATTTTTGCACGCTTGCGTGATCATAATGGTGTGAGACATTGGAAGTTGCTGGTATGACCATTGAGTAAAGAGCATCCATTGAAGGATCCGCATGTGGAATCTGGCTAATAGAAGCAGAGGTATGGCCGCTGCCATAATTCCCAACACTTTCAGAACTAGCCTGGCTTTGATTCTGTTGTTGTTGAAAAGGAGTGATACCAGTTTGTGAATGTCTGTTATTCTCTGATGTGTTAGTCTCGCAGACATGTTTACTGTATCTAGATTTGCGCCTATGTAGGTAATAGTACGACAAGGCGACAAAACAGACTTTTCGCAATTTATTGAAATACCCAGCTTTTGACAAATGCGAAAAGTGTAATCCCTGGCCATCAGAAGGAGATGCTTGGTGGGAGCTGTGAGGAGCCAGTCGTCCAAATATGGAAACACCTGGAATCCTTGTCGTCTCAGGTGAGAAGCTACCACTGCCATGCATTTGGTAAACACCGGGGCAGTGGTGAGACCAAAGGGCAGGGCCCTGAACTGAAAATGACTGGTTCCCAGCCTGAAGCGGAGGAATCTTCTGGAGCGTCTGTTCATTTTTATGTGATAGTACGCATCCTGAAGGTCTATAGAGCACATCCAGTTTCCTTTGCCCAAAAGGGGAAGGATGGATAGCAGCGTGACCATCCGAAATCTTGTTTTCTTGACTGATCTGTTCAAGATACTGAGATCCAAAATTGGTCTCCAGTCCCCTGTTTTCTTTGGAACTAAAAAGAAACTTGAGTAGATTCCGGATCCTTGCTGGTCTGCTGGAACTGGCTGAATTGCTCTTTTTGCAAGCAGTTTTGAAATCTTCAAAACCGCTAGATTCCTTTGAGTGGCTGGAACATCTTGAAGGGATTTTTGACTGATTTGGAATGCGAAGAAAGGGGATAGAATAGCCTTCGGAAATGATGGACTGTACCCATTTGTCTTGAGTCAGGGATAGCCAGGCTTCTGGGTACAGTGACAATCTTCCCCCGACTGCCTCCGAAGATGGGCAGTCGGGCAACACCTCAGGGATGCTGAAAGGGCTTGTCAGGGAAGGCTTCCCGATTGCCCTGGTTCTGCGGACCCCCTGATCCGAGGTCGGCGTCTATCATTGTTATTCCCGCCTCTGCCTCTGGCGGGGAAACGACTCTGTGCGTCAGGCGAAGTCCCTTGAGATTGTTTACGGAACCACATCTTTCCACCCTTCTGGCCTTTGGGGTAAGGCCTAGAAGGAGTAGAAAACGGACTCGACGGCAGAAAGGGTCTTGCCATCAGTTTCGCACCTAGTCAAGGTTTCTTTCACTTGAGGACCAAAGAGGGATGATCCATCAAACGGGGAGTTAGTGAAAGATGTCTTGAAGGGGTCCGCAAAATTGCATAGCCGCATCCAGGCATGCCTACGTAAGGCCACACCTGTCCCTGCGGCTCTGCTCGCTCCATCAGCCGCGTAAGAAAGAAGCGGCATGGAGGAGTTGCGTATGGAGTTAAGGGTAGCCAGCTGCGTGTTCATCTTATCTTGGAAACCCGCAGCTGTAGGGTCCTTTAACATTTCACTCGCTTCCTTCATCAAGTCCCTTTGAAGACGAGTAAAATGGCACAGGTAGTTCAGCGAACGCATGGTAAATGTCGCTGACGAGAACATCCGCTTCCCGCACCTGTCCATGGACCTAGATTCCTTGTTAGGTGGATGGACAGGTACTGAAGGATCAGCTAGCTCCTTCTTAGTGGCAGCAGCTACCACCATAGCATCCACAGAAACTCCTTTTGTTAAGAACTGTTTGTCTGCTGGTGCCGTTATGAACTTGGAGGGTCTCCTGGGAGTGGGGTCCACTGAATCAGGAGCCGTCCATGCCTTCTTAGCAACCACCTGCATGAGGGGGTCAAGGGGGACACCCAGGAGGTGGAAGGGACGAGAGCCAACGCCTCAAGATACACAGATTCGTCCTCCGAAGGGTTGAGGGCTGGCCAATTTCCCCTCTGTTTCAGGATCTCCAGAATGTCTGCAAATGAGACATCTTCAGAAGGGGAACGGGGGGAACCCTCAGAATCATCCAAATCTGTGTCTGACGTGATGGACTCAGGTGAGTCAATGTGTTTCCTCTTACACTTCCTCTTCCGAGGGGGCTCTTCTGCCAAATCAGGAGAGGCCTCGGAAGAGGATGAAATCCCCACAGGGGTTTCCTGAGGAGCTGGCTCTCTGCGGTCCGGGATGAGGGAGTGAGTCGACTTAACCTGAGGCACTGTAGAGGGAGGGGCGGAAGGAGCCGACTGTGGAGTAGAGCCAGGCTCTAACACACTCCGCATGACGTCGAATGCACCCCTGCCAGGCAGAGCCAGAGGTCCCCGCTCCGAGAAGCTAAGAACCCCCCTCGGCACCGACAGTGATGGCTCCGAGGCCGATGTCGGAGCCGAACTCACCAGCGCCGAAGCACCGAGAGGGAGAGGGGGGTCGGACAAGGGTCCGATGCCACTCACCCCCTCGGAGCCGACGAGGGACGTCCGGCGCCGAGATTCTTCCAAGGAAGAAATCGGAGCCGACGACGGAGCCGAAGACAATTGTATCGGCTCCGACGCTAACACGATCTCGGTTCCGACGCGACCCGGCTCCGAGCTCAAGAGAGTCGAAGGAGGAATATGTTGATGGACCGGGGCAGGCATCGACTGATGAGTCGGGCTCTGAAGCATCTGGGCCAGTGCCTCGGACTTAAGAAGTCGACTCACTACCCTCTGAAGGTCATGATCCGACAGCCTCGATGACCTAGAGGAGTGAGATCTTTGGCTCCGTTCAGACAGCAGGGGAGATCCTGGAGCCGAATGAACGGAGCCAAGAGATGGTGACCTGGACCTCTTCCTAGTTGTCGGCTCCGAAGGTCTGGTCGGAGCCGACACGGGAACTTCTAATACCTCGGCTCCGGCCGGAGCCGAGGGAACCACAGAAACTGTGGACTGAGACTCATCGGCTCCAGCCGGAGCCGATGTAGGCAGAGGTTTAGAAACCTTAGGTCTCGGCTCAGTAGTCGGAGCCGAAGACCTAGATGCCTTAGAGGGCTTCCCAGTAGAAACAGAAAGGGAATCCTCTGGCTTGAGTAAGCCCCTTAAGATCAATTTATTTTTTCTTTCCTGCAGGACCCTGGGGCTGAAGCCATGGCACACAGCACAGGAGTCCTGCAGGTGCAAAGGTCCCAGACAGTAGACACAAGAAGTGTGAGCGTCTGTCAGAGACATTTTCTGACAGCACACATCACACTTCTTGAATCCGGAGACCTTTGCTTCTTTAGACATTTTTAAAAGGTGTAATCAAACACACACACAAACACACTAATTACACCCTGTCAAGTTTAAATTATAATAAAAACACTAACTAGGTTTTTAAAATAAAAATAACACACACACTCCCTAGGGAATTTTTTAGAAGGGGATAAAAATTTCTCTAAACTAAGGGAAATAAGTAAAAATATTAAAATTAAAGGAGTTTTAATAGACTAAATTACACAAGAAAAAGTCACTTACCAAGAACCGGTAGAAAACCAACCTCGATAGCTGTAGCGGCAAACGAGATCTGAGGTAACTCTCGCCTAGCATTGTGGGATATAAGGGGAGCCTCGAGCCGGTGGAACCAACTCTCGAGCTTTTAGAGTGGCCGAGTCGGAGCTGAGGTCGGCTCCGAACCCATCCAGCAAGAATGAAGGCGAGATAGACAACTTAACATCAACTGATACAAGGATTTTTTTTTGGAACAAATCCCCTTATAGGCTTAAGGTTTTTACAACTCAGTCAGTGTAAACCTTTTCCTTCCAAGTGGAATAAATCCCCATATGTCACAGGGTATAACAGTTCATTCAGTATAAAATATTTTGCAACTACAGCACAGTTCCTTCTATTTTAAATGCTAGCCTTTCTGCCTATGTGGGGGAGAGAAAAAAACCTTGAGCACAGCACTCTGACACTGGTCTTCCAATGGATAATAATATACCTATGTCAAGCACTTGCAGGTAGCTTCAATTAACTACAGTTTAGGAAAAATTGTTTTTCTACATCCTGAAAGCCACCAATGTAGTATTCTCTTGAATGCCCAACCATACAAAACAGTCACCAATCACCAACTTGCAGTTCAAAACAGAGTTTATTTACAAGAGACAGCATAATAATAATAATAATAAGAAGAAGAAGAAGATGACTGCAAACTGGGCGCCATAATCGACTCTCCAGCCGACACAAGCATCCTCCAAAAGGGCCTCATAGAAACAGACAACTGGTGCCAGTGCCATGGCCTCAAGCTAAACGCCAAAAAGTGTATAGTCATCCCCTTTGGCAAAAACAAAGTGCCCACAAATTACCACATAGGTGGTAATCCATTAAGTACAGAAGAAGGCATTAGGGACCTGGGGACCCAAGTTGATAGCAATCTCTCATTTGACAACCACGTGGCCAAAGTGGTTAGAAAAACATTTTATATAGCCCACCTAATCATGAAGGGATTCACATCTAGATTAGGGGAGGTCATTGTGCCTCTTTACTCATCCCTCATCAGGCCCATAATCAAGTACAATGCCCCTTTTGGGATGTACCTTACCAAACACCTGCAGCAACTGGAAAGACCCCAAAAGTACCTCACCAAGAGGATCAAAGGGCTCAAACAGATGCCATATGCTGCCCGGTTAAAGAAACTCCAGCTCTACTCAGTGGCATACCGCCTGCTCAGAGATGACCTGTGCCTGACGTATAAGGCCATGTCCAACCCGGAATTAAGGGACATGCTGCACCTCAAAAAATCCAAATCCCATCGAGCTACACGCTCGAGAGACTTGAACCTCAGCACTGAAATAAATAGGACATGCTGGAGGGACAGATTCATAACCCAGAGGCTCCCTTCACTATGGAATAAAATCCCAGTCCAGGTTAGACAGAGTCCCTCATTGACTCTCTTCAAGAGGAATCTTGATGAGTGGATGGGAGATCATAGGTTTACCCCGGGTATCACTTCTGTGTCACTGTTAGACAGAGGCACAGTATACTAACCTCGAAAAAGGGCATAGCAAAATTAATTTAAAATGGGTGGCGAAAGCCAAACATACTCTGGCTAGGCTCATAAATGCCCTAGGGCAGATAGCCTAGTATGAACCTATGAACCTATGAAGAAGAAGAAGAAAAACACAGACTTGAGAAATGGGGAAAACAAAACACAGTTCTCTGTTCAACAAGTGTTTGTGTATTTCAAATGGAAATGACAAGAGACAACTGTATAAAAAATCAACTTGCCAAACATTAGTGTACACGTGTTACACAAATGTTGAAACTAGACATTTAAAAAAAAGCTGTTGTACATATCAGGTGGGAATAATAATGCCTTACAATAATGGCAACAAGTTCCTTATTATCTTTGAACGTGGATGGTCTCACAGGTATATACAAGAAAGATAGAGTAGTGAACTATATTAAAATATGCAGAGTGCAAATAGCTATGCTACAGAAGACACACCAGGAAAGAAATGAACATGTGAGTTTAATAAAGAAAGGATTTCAGGATGGTTATTCAGCAGAATATATGGGACAAAGAAAAAGGGAAGTACTTATATTTAATTGCTAGAGGAGCTCCAATAATGATAGAAGTTGGAAAAAAAAGATAACAAGAGCAGATTTGTAGTAGGAAGGGGCTATCGTCAAGGGAAAAGGATTACTTTGGCATGTAATTATATTCCATCTAAAACTGCTACAAATGGGGCTTAATAAAATTCAGGGAGAAATAATCAGGTTTCAGCAGAGAATATTATTTACAGGATGTAACTGGGAGACCTGGAAGGGAAATTTTAACAAAAAGAGGTTAGTTTTTTGAAGAAATTTATGAAAATATTTGGTCTAGGAGATGTGGATTTGGTAGTAGATGCTTAGAGATAATTTACTTATTATTTACCAAGGTACAAAAACTGGACTAGGCTAATTTAATTGAAAGTTTTGATACACATCCAATAACTATTTCAGATCATGCACAAATAATAACTAAAATAAAAATGCAGGGTAATAAAATAAAAATGAGCCACTGGTACTTCCCCACCTATCTGTTAAAAACAGAGGAATTTAAGGAATGGGTACTGGAAATTATTTGGGAGTTATTAGGGGAGGTATAGCTCTCTTCTGAAAATATAGCTAGGCAGTGGGATAAAATTAAAGTGGAGTTTAAAAATAGGGCAGAAATAAAAGAAAAGATATCTTAACCCAAATCAGACAATGTGACCTAGACAAACTAGGGTCATGCTACAATAAAATAGCCAAGTTTGCTACTAACTCAACCTATAGAACCCATCACTGTGCTGCACTAAAAGAACTAAAATGGCTTGAGCTACCACAGCTACTTAACTATCACCAGCTGGGCACAGCCTACAATATTCTCAAATATCCTGAAAGAAACCCCTCATTATCCAACCTACTTACTATCTATACTACAGACCGATACCTAAGATCCAGTGAAAAATCTCTACTCTCCATCACCAAGGCTAACAATAATGCAGGGAAAGCGCTCTACTCCCACACCGTTGCCAGAAATTGGAACTCTCTTCCCCTATATGTGTCCACTGCCCCCTCCACATCCATATTCAAAAACTCCCTCAAATCGCACCTTCTTAGTACATGGTTATGCCCTTGTATCACATAACCCTACCCATACTACTATTAACTCCCCAAATTCCTCTCTGATCACATGCTGGAGCTCTGATCCCCTGTAGGCTTGGTCATCTGAAAGGGTACTTTTAACTGTAGAATCTTACTTGATATATTTTCTTTTCTTACCAAAGTATGACTGACATTGTCTTTTTACCCATGTTCTATATCTTTTACCTGGAGTGTTTTTATTAATTCTTGTTATATTACTATGCTCAGCATACATGATGTAACCTGTTTTGTGTATTATGCTGGATGTACTGTATTTGTATAACTTGATGTTGGAGCTTTTCTCCCCGGGCCTCCGCTGAAAATGGACCTGGTCCAGTTGGAATTTCCCGGTTAACAAATGTAAAATAAAATAAATAAATAAATAAAATATGGTTAAGAAGTAACAAGAATTATTTAGAGGGACTGACAAAGGTTAAAGTATTGCAGAATAGAGGGAATCTCACAAAACGAGAAGAGGATCAATTGCAGAGTGCTAAAGAGAAAATAAAGGACCACCTCAATAATATGCATGAGTTTAGAAAGACTGCTATTAAGCAACAGTTTTTTGATAATAACTCCACAACATAAAAGCCTGTAGCACAATGGTGCAGGCAACAGAAAGTAAAAATGGTTGTTGCTAAGCTTAAGGACCCTATAACAAGGAAGATACGCAGATATCCTGTAGAGTATTAGAAATATTTCAGAAGTTTTGTGAGAATCTGTATAAAGCATAGAAATGTGGAAATCAAGAAAATGTACAAATGGCAATATTTATGGAGGAATTAAATATCCAAAGGTTAGTGGTAGATACGGATCAATTACTAACAGGATAGGAGGGGATGAAATAAAAATGGTGATATATAACCAATCTACAGGAATGTCTCGAGGAACAGGTAGTACTCCTGTGGAAGTTTGGAAGCTAGGAGGGAAGAAAGTGATAAAGATCTAAAAGGTTTTGTTTAACAGTACTGTAAAAGGAATAGAAGCTCCAACTTTCTAGAAGAAAGCAGTGTTGGCTGAGATGGTAAAGACCCATTAGATCCAGCTTCATATAGGCCCATTTTGATTCTAAACCATGGCTATAAAGTGTTTATGTCTATAATGGCTAAAAGAATGACAAAGGTGATGCCAACATTGATAGATATGGATAAATGTGGTTTTGTGGAGGGGTGGCAATAATTTTGACCACATTAATAGAACAATGATGATCCAGATGAAAGCACAATGTAAGAAAATGCTACTATTGTTGGTGGGTTTTGAACAGAGAAAGCATTCAACAGAGTAAGCTGGGAGTTTATGAATAGGGCAATGGCAGCATTTGTATTCCCTGATAAAATAATAAGACTGATTAGGAGGATATATGAGGGATCGGAGGAGAAACTTAAAGTGGGGGGTTCCTCTCTGACAAGTTTGATTTAAGCAGAAGAACCAGGTAAGGGTGTCTTCTTTACCCTTTGTTATTTGTGTTATATTTAGAACCACTGGTAAAGAAAATAAGGGACTCAGAATTTGATTGATATAACTAGTATGGTAATCAAAAAAAGTTGGCTTTATTTGCAGATATTATTTTGTATCTGATAAACCAGAAAAGGGCATTTCCCTGTTGAGGTGCATTCTGAGATAGTTTCAGGTCTTTTGGGAATACAAAATTAATGAAGATAAAACAAAGGCAATATATGTAAATTACGCATCCACACACAAATCAGTTCAGCAATACCCATATTTATGAAGACAAGATAAAAGGAAGTACTTAGGAATATGGATTAAAAAGGATTCTGTTATTGCAGCTAAGGGAATGTGGGAAGAGACTAAACAAACAATAATACAAAAACTGAGACATTCAAAGCTCTGTTTTATGGCTATAGCAAGATCCAAGTAGTGAAAATGTTTTTACTTTTATATACAGGTCAGGCATATTTTTAGCAACCAGAGAAGAAGTTACGGATAGCAATTAATAAAGGGTTGAAGGATTTTATCTGGGATGAGAAGAGGGCAATAGTCAAGTGGGATAAGCTGATCCTTCCAACAGAACAAGGTTGTTTTGGATTGCCTGATTTGAAGAGGTATTTTAAAGCTACACAGTTAAGGGTACCATACACAGCACAAGCAGAAACCTATAATTCAAAGTGGAAAGGGATGATAATGAAACAGGGGGAAGCTCAAGAAATAAGGACATTCTGGGACTTGGGTGCTGATCCTTAAGGAGAATAACAATAACCATATAAAATATTACAGTCATAAAGTAGTAGAAAGTATTCTAAGAGCATAAGTAATGGCATAGCATTCAGGTCAAAGGATGTTATAACTCCGCTGTACTTGATCCTCATCAGACCATTAATAGAGTATTATGCACCCTTTTGCATGTGCCTCACCAGACAACTACAGCAGCTGGACAGACCTCAGAGGTTTCTCACTAAAAAAATACAGGGACTCCAAACCAGTGGACATGCTGAAAACCCTTTCACTTTACTCTGTATCTTACACGCTGCTGAAAGGTGACTTTTGCTTGACCTATAGGGCAATCTCCAATCTTGCCTTAATGGAAATGTTGCACATTCACAAGTTAAATAGCACAAGAGCCACTCACTCTAGGGATCTCAACCTAGCTTGCGACACTAACAGAACATGCTAGACAGACAGATATGTCTCCCAGAGACTGCTGCTTCTCTGGAATAGACTTCCTATTCACGTAAAACAGAGCTACTCACTGACCCTATTCAACCGCAACCTAGATAATGGGTTGGGAGACCACAAATTCCCCCCTGGGGTGGCACTCCAGTGACAGAGGTAGCAAGTGTTGATCACAGACTCACTCTGTTCATAAATTCATTCTGCAAACTACCCCAAAAGAGCAAATGGGGATACTTGGGATTAACATGGCTAGGCTTGTAGAGGTTCTAGAGCCGCTAGTCTAGTACCCTCCTATGAACTTATGAAGAGCTAAACCAACACGGGAAAGGAGAAAGGAGATTCTGCCAATAGGGATGACTGCAAGTAGGATGCACTGAATAGGCAAAAGAGAGATGAAATTTACTGGAGAAAACTGGCAATGGAACCAAGGTATTGTGAACAAATAATTACAGACAGAAAAAGATAACAGAATGGGAAGAGGCCAAGAATTCATTTAGATTGCAGGCTAGAGATTGCCTTTCCTATCAAAGACTGATATCAGAGTACAGGCAAAGAGAAAGGAATAAGGGGATTGTAAGTGAAAGACCAGCACTGGTAGAGTTTTTAGCAGAATTTACAACAGACATTGCTAATAAAAAAGGATAATTAGTAGGGCACATAAAATATTGTATGATAACCATAGAAATCAGAGGAGGTTAGAACGGATTGGGAAGACAGACTGGATAAGCAATTCATAAAGAAACAACGGGAGGATATATGCATGGCTCCCAAATATGTAACAAAGTCTAGATGTTTTAGGATCTTTGCTTGGAAGTGTTTGCATAGGTATTGTTATACCCCAAGCAGACTCCAAAGAATTTTTCCTCAGGTAGATTCCAAACACTGGAGATGTGATGGGGAAGAAAGGGGTAACTGGGAACATGTTTTTTGGGAATGTAATGAATTGGCAGACTTTAAAATTCCTTGCAGACTACTCTGTCAGACATACTTATTGAGCAAATTGGTGTAACTGAGGAAAATATTTTTTGAGCTATGACACAGAATCAGAATTGCCTAGACATTGTGAAGCCTTGATGAGTTTAATTCCGGTGGCCACCAAAAAAATCACTAGAAATGGAAATCAAGGTCTAAAACAACCATACTAAAAGTAGTGAATATAGTAACACAGATAAAAGAGAAGTAAGGGGATCTCTAGAAATGGGTAGAGGCAAATTTCAATGAATAAATTGGAATTATAGGAACAGTGCATGCAGAATAATGTTTTGCAGCAGGATTGAAGTTTAGGGAAGGCAGGAAGTGAGTGAGCTAAGTAAAGCTGGACTGTCAATAACAATATAGAAGCTTATAAGTAATGTATAATTTTTGCAAATGAAAACTATGTCAACATGGTTTGTTTTCATTTACATAAATGTATGCTTGCCTATGTCAAAAGTGATAATTCAATAATGACGTTTCTTGTTTAAAATAAAAACAATGCTCATATATAGGCTTCACTTTGCACACAGCTTTGAAGTCTTCAGGTATACTCTCAAAAGTATTTACAAAAAGGACTAGTAATCATTGGTTCCAATAACACAGATGCCCTTCAACCTCAGGCTTTCCATTATAAGGATAGTTTCAGACTATTTTTCTTTCAAATTCAGCTTCCCTGGAGACACCTTACTCACTTTTTCCTTAGTGTTACAACACAAGGAGACAGGAGTATGTCATTATGGGAAACTGTTACCTCTTAAAACTCTACATTTACCACTGTTTTACATTTGTCACCCTGGTGATTTTGCCTTTTCTATCATGCCTAACAAACCCTCCACAGATAGTAATTGAGTTACCCGACCCCGTAGCGGTGTGTGTCCTTGCTCAGCAGCCACAGTAGTCATGTATATGTCACAACATATATTTTGTACACTTGTAAATACTCCCACATACTTACAATTAACTGTAGACTTTATAATATGTAGAAATAATTTCCTTATATATAAAATTAAGTTCTAATGTTCCACTTATCTAAACAAGTTTTGCATTTCAGAATATTACCTTTTACTCAATTACTTATTTATGCTTACCTTCGAGGGTTGTCTCAAAGGATGACTCATCACATACATTACTCTATTTTCTACCTTACTCAAACTAACTTACCAGAGCTTCAAATAGCTTAGTTGGTTGGCTTACTTACTGTTTCAAAATAAGTGTGCCATGCTCATAACTCTGTGACCTGTGCATTAGGTGTGCTATTCTCACAAGGCTGTGACTTGCACTCTCTTCAACTACTAACAAACTTTTACCATTATAATGTATTGTTTTAAAATGCCAGCATTCTGCAGTATATAATTTTCGTGTGTTAATTGTTTGATGGTTGTTAAAATTAATATTGCTGCAAATAACTGTTTTTCTTAAAGGTGTCTTTGCCTTCTGGCCCAAGTCATTAACGATTAAACGCAGAGTGGATGGGAAATAGAAAATTCACCCGGGGATAACTCCAGTGGCTCTACTCAACACAGGCACTGGGAACTAAGGTCAGGTGGTACAATGCTAGGTTAATCCTATGGCTAGGCTTGTAAAGGTCCCAGGGCCATTAGTCTAGTACACACCTATAAACAGACAAATAAATAAAGTGCAATGTACCACCTACAAGCCTTTATTTTTATCTTCATTTTTTACATGTACACTGACTGAACCTAAAAGACAAAACATATAGGTAGAGCTCAGAGTGTCTCAGGTGATGCCTGGCAACACAGAAATCACTTTGCACTTAAAATGTTACCATTCAATAATATTTTGTATAAGATTAGGCTCACTACAGAAGGATATAAGACAACAAAATATGACTGACTGCAAAATAATAGTGATAAAATAATGTACTAAACCGAAGCTTGATTATTTCAAGCTTCAGCACATTCATATGTGTGTTAGAGTATGGGGGAGTCTCTGCTTTTGCATAGTGCAGCACATGATTTTTTCCTTTTGTACAGCGAGGCTCACAAAACATTTTATGTAGCTGAGGCCAACTCAAACTTTTTTGTGTGGTAGACACACTGCCACAGAGTCTGCTAATGTATTACTTCATGCATTACTTAAATGTCATACAACTTCTAGAAATCAATTTTTTTTTTAACAGCTGATTATTTAAGTGAGAGCTGGAGTTCATGGAAAAGCATTTCAAGGTATCATCTTCACCAAGTATGGGTTGGAGCTTATTGACAGTTTTATGGAGATGCTCACAACTGAGGTGGCCATTATCAGAAACCACCAGCACTTAAAACTCCACATTTGCCACTCTCCTACCTGACAAACCCTCTACAGCTATTAATTAGGTTACCTCATCACTTAGATGTTTTCTTCATCAGCAGCCTCAGTAGTCATGTATATGCCATAACATACATTTTGTAGAGACTTGCAATTCAATGTACACTTTATAATATGCATGGATAAATTCCTTACATATGAAATTTAGCTCCAATGTTCCACTTACCTACACAAGTTTTACATTTCCGAATATTACCTCCTACTGAAATACTTGTTGTTGCACATCTTCGAGGGCTATTTCAACGGATGACTCATTACACACATTACCCTCTTTTCCATCCTACTCAAACTAACTTATCATAGCTTTAAATAGCTTATTTAGCTGGCTTTCTTATAATATTTCAAAACAAATAATGTGTGCCATGCTCACAAGGCTGTGACCTGCACTCTTTTCAGCTACAACTGAACTTTTAACAATTATAATGTGTATCTTAACTAAAAGTCTTTACTTCAGAGTCTGTAGTGTTGTACAATAAATGCCAGTTTTCTGCTTTATTCTGCAGTACATGACTTTCTGTGTGTTAACTTTCTGATGGTTGTTAAACTTAATACTGATTCAGATAACTGTTTTTCTTGAATGTGTTTTTGCCTTCTGATTAAAGGTCATGAATGAATCAACATAACTATAAGTTAATAAATAAATAAAATGCAATGTGCCACCTCCATACCTTTTTGTTGTTGTTGCTACATGTAAGCTGATTGAAACTAAACTTCTAGGTAAGGCTCACAGTGTCTCAGGGTAGGCTATGCAACACAGAAACACTTTGCACTTAAAATGTTACTGTTCGATAATGCTTCATAGGAGATTAGGTTCACTGCAGAAGGATAAAAGACAACAAATAAGAGCATCTGACTGTAAAATAACTGCTAAAATAATGCAATAAACTAAAGCTTGGTTATTTCAAGCTTCAGCACATTCACATGTGTAGGGCTAGAGAGATTTCTTTTGTATACGGTATCCCAGGATACTTTTTCTCTACCTGAGGGTGACTCAGCTTTTTTTCTTTCTTTTTTTTCTTATTTGGTTGTGTGTGTGTGTGTGTGTGTGTGTGTGTGTGTGTGTGTGTGTGTGTGTGTGTGTGTGTGTGTGTGTGAGTGTGTGTGGTTTCCAGGAGCCTCACTATCACAGAGTACAACACTATATGCTTTGATGGATTACTCAAAATTTCAGTGTTTCTAGAAATCAAGTTTTTTAATTAGATGATTGTTTTAAAGAAAGCTGGGGTTTATGGAAAAGTGGTTCAGTCTATCATCTTCACCAGGTATGGGTTGGAGCTTACTGACAGTTTTACGGAGATGCTCACAACCAAAGTGGCATGTAACTCTTCTAGTGTCACACTGTGGTAATCATAGGTTAGTACTAGGCTAGCTGCCTTTCAGGGCCATTTTAAGCCTAGCCAACCTCCCTGAAATGTGAGAAGCAAACCCTGTAACTTGGTAAACATGTTAACCATTATATCAACCCTCCCAATCATTCCACTGCATTCCTTTATTACCTATATGGCACATACTACTGTTCTTTACACAACAACACTGACCTAGTTCACTGAAGCGTTTTTTTTTTTAAGCTGAAGGAAGTCAGCATCTCAGTTCTTTTCACTTGCAAAGAAGTAGAGATAGTGAAGAAACTTAAAGTTGGGTACTTACAATAATGACAGACCTGTAAGAAGGACCCATCCTTCACAGCCATCAGTACTGATACTGCAGGCATCAAGAAAACTCAGGAAATGACACTTTCCCAGGCTGCTACCATGCAATGGTCATTCTTGTCTCTTCGGCTCTTTGTTAAAGTATTTACAACAAAGAAGATAAACAGGAGGGGAAAAAAAGGTTGAACGGACTCCTAACCAATACAACAATGATCATGAATGGAAGGACAGTTTATTACAGAGGACGAACCTTCCTTTTACATTATAATAAGTGCATAATGTCTGTGTCTGGTAAGAAGATATTCATCCTTTTTAACCAACTGGACAGAGTCCCTAGTTAATATTTCTGGGTAGTCATTCTTGTAGGAAAATATTATGGATAATAGTGGGCCCACAAAAGAAAAGGATCTGGAGATCACATCCAGCTTGCAATGGCTTTCAGGGTTATTAAGGGATGACCAAGTTGCAAATGGAAAGTTATCATCTAAGGAAGCATTATAAAAAAGCAGCAGACATAGCTACAATTCTAGCAGAATGGAACCTTGGAAGTGTTGTTAAAGCCACGTATTGCTAAATATAATGCAGTTCAAAGCAGCTGGCTAGTCACATAGAAAGACTAAGTTTAGAAACTTTTTGGCCAAACTTTGCTTTAGAAAAACACATGAAGAGTTGATCATCTCTGTAGAATGGTTTAGTCCTAAAGATGTAGAACCTGAGCTGATGGTGGACATTCATGCAGTGAAGTAGATATTCCTCAGTGTTTGTAGAGGAAACAGGCAGGTTGAAGGACAGGTTGAAATCTGACTCGGTGATCACATCCAACATAAAAAATGAGTACTTCTAGACATCACTTCTCTGTCAAGAACACACAGTGGGAAGGTCTCATAAAGGGAGTGTATAATTCAGAAATCTGATTGTTTGAAGTAATGGCAACTAAATACAGGGTCTTCCAGGATAAGTACATTAAATATGCAAAGGAAGTATGTTTAAACGGAGGAACTAGAAAGTTTTCTAACATGAAAAAGATGTCCCAGGCTGGAAATGGTTTCTGGATGATGTTTTGATTTGAAAAGGTGCTTAAGTAAGAGGATTTTAACATATTTTAATGGAAATAAGGGAAGAGGAACCTTTTCTGGAATGAAAATTAGAAGTGGCAGCTAACTGAACTTTGATGGAAGGCAGATGTAACATTTTTTTCCAGAAGGTAAGCTTGGAGTTAGAGGCTGAGGACCACAGCTGGTAAGCCTAAACTATAGCTGTGAGTATAACCTTGGAGGAGGAACATGGAAAAAGTATTTCCTGTGCTTATTTTTGGTTAGACAAGTGAATGGGATAATTTATGATCTGCCAAAAGACAAAACTGTTTCTGTGCTACTGAGTGGCTAAGACATCATTCATGGAACTTTAGACAGCAGTGGCTAAAACTAAGAAATGACTTCCCCAGGATATGACAGGCTATCAGAAAACGGTGGGAGTGAAATGTCCACTGTTACACTCTCAAAGTATCCCAGAGTGTGCATATGGTTGAGTACTGTGTCTGTGACCCCACAAAACTGCCACTTTGTTGCAATGTATAGCTATAATCTCCTGTGAAAGGGAGTCCTGAAAGGCTGTTAACAGTTAAAGAACTGCCCTTGTCTCTATGATGCTTAACTGAAGACAAACTCCTGATATGACAAGGCATCCTGGGCTGTCTGTCTATTGTAACTTCTCCACTCTTCAGGTGATACATCTGTGGCACTGACATCTAAGGAAACTGCAGCTAGAAAGGGTTTCTTAACATCAAATGAAATGTAGTCAATCACCACTGAAGATGGGTAGCGAAAATTGAGGAAATTCTGATAAGACAAGACAGGGGGTCTAGACCCTACGAACATTGGAAACTAACTGCTCAGTGGAGCACCCACATATGCATCTTGACATAATGTACCATGACTAAGGCCACTGCCTTGAGACCCAGCATCTTGAGACAAAAGGTTGCTGACATGGTCTGACATAAAAGAATTTGAGACACTCACTCTATAGGACATGTAAACTATCCTGGGACAAGGGTGTTTGGAACAGAGTGATGTCTATGGCACACTGAATGAATAATAAAGTTTAGTTGGTACCAAGTGGGACTTACAGCAAACCCAGTAAAGAATAAAGTCTAGTTTGGAATCACATGAGACCCTCATTAGGCTCACTGTCTTGTCACAAAACAGAACAGTTTAAACATAGACTGCCTGTCAGAGCCAGAGCTTCTATAGATGGATCAGTGAGAAGCCAGTTGACTAAGTAAGGGAAAATCCTGGCTTCTTACAGTGTCTGGTGAGCTACTACAACAGGATGTACTTGGTGTACTTGTTATTGTAAAATGGGATGTCTGACAAGGGTATAGAAGGGTCACAGTGGAGGGTTGGGGTGGAGCTAGAAAGTGAAATGTGTACTCCTCAGACACTATTTTTCTCACCTACTTGATATTGGTTGTTTGTTTTCAAGTGAACAGTGCAGATGAACTCAGCTCCCAACAGTCATGAGAGTGGGAAAGTCAAGCAAGTCCTCAGGACTATTGCTGCCCATTTGTAGGTGGATAGCTGCCTCCTGGAAAGAGATTAAGACCACTGAATTTGAGAATGTGATCCTACTGGAAGTTACCCTGGTTTGTTCTGCTATTTGCCAGCAGATTTCTGTTGTCTCTGTTTTGTTTCTGGTCAGAACGAGATCTAGTGCTGGATCCTCTGTATTCAAGAAAAATAATGTTGTAGAGGGAGAACTTGACATCAAAACCAGTTAAGGTTCTGCACTGATTCTCCATATTTTCTAGATGTCGGGGTACTTCTTTCTTGAAAAGGCAAAGAACTCCCAAAGGATAGTCCAGAAAAGGTCACCTTGCTGTCATTGACAAAATCAATAAGACTGAAAGAGACAACAGTGCTAGCAAAATGTAATGTCAGATCACATACATAATGTGAACAAGAAGATTATATCTGAGCAGTTAGGCCTGGGTACGTAACTTATCTATTAGATATCCACCCAGAAATCCCTCTAATATCTGGCATACTTCATTGTCCAGCTCACAGAAAGTACATCTTGTGTACTGTATAGTCAAGCGCTCAGTTTGAAGAATGCAGCAAGCCAGTCTGACTCTAAGAAAAATTCATAGGTATTCATCCTGATTATTTACACTCTATGGTATAAAATCATGCCATTTCTAGGCTATACACTCATCTTGCTCCTTAAGCAATGGTGTGCTTCCCAGAGATGACTTAAGCTGAGCATTTTCCAGCAGTATTGATATTAAAGGAATAGTTTTGCTTACCTGCACAACCTTACTCGTGTGTTAACCCTAACTCAAGGCCTGTTCCTAACCCTAAACATTACTTTATGAAAACCCCTTTCCCTAACACTACCACAACACAAGACACTTGGGCATACATCACATTCATTTTCAAACATGAACAAGACTAAAACTATATCCTAACCTAGCACTAACTCCAACTATAACTAGTAAACACTGGCACACACACACTCCGACCACTAATGTCTAAACTTACCAAATATTACCACATACACACAGCACTAAAACTATTCACTTACCTCATCCTTCTCTTATACTTAACACCCAAACACTCAGACATGCACACTCACACCTGAAATACCAACCCACTTACCACTTTTGGCAAATGCACATTTGACAACATGACCATTTGGTAACAAAAAAGTTAACTGCTAAGTCTGACATAAGTCATTGAATCTATCTTTCATTTAATTATAATTCAATGAAAAGTTTTCATCAAAAATTCAGACACATCACATACAACATCACACATGCACAACACTAACTCTTTCACCTAACCTACCCTTTATCTAATCCTAACCTATAAATACTGGCACAACACTCCCAGTCTTAGTCTTCAACATTAAAAACACAAAACAATCCTTACACTAACCACACATATTAACTACCACCCATTACATCTACCATTCAACAAAACACAATTCAATCATTTGCACAGTCTGTAGAAAACAGATTCAGTGAAAGCTAACAATACTTAGAAGATTCAACAAAACATTCACTGAACTGCAATCCACCCACATAAAACAAACACAAGTCCTAGAGGAAGCATGGATGAAATGAAAAACATAACGTATGTGCTGATTTGGGCTGCATGGACTTCTTAGTGTTTCTTTGCCAGACAGCTGAACCCTCAGTTTCCATATATTAATTACTACCTCCAGAAGTAATCTAATTACTGCACCTGAAAATAAATTGTCATATATGTCATAGTTGTAGACCCAGTTCCCAGTTAGAGTAAAAAAGGAGCACTGCACATCAAGCAAGCTGACTTTCTTAATAAAACAAGGTGTAAACCATACTGCAGGAACAGAAAATGGAACAAGCACAAACCTTAGAGGTAAAAAAAACCCCCAAAATTATGTATTCACCGTAACGATGCATCTGTGTTGTCCATTTTCATTTTTCCTCAACTGATGAGTCTTGGATCTGGCTCGGCCACTTTTACTAAATTCACAGATCCAACTCTCAAGCTCTTCCCTTAACCGTAATGGTCCACTAACCTAATACACCTCAGATCAAGCTTGCTGCCCCCAGTAATAATGGTTTGTACTATACAGAATCAGCTCAGAAAAACCAGCAGAGATAAAACTGGCCTCATACAAGGAACGACTTGTTCCCAAGAAAAAATCCCTTAGGTGTCCTCCAGGAAGGAAGGAAGGAGGTTAGGAGGACAAGAGGTTCAGGAAAAATGAAAATGAGTGAGTGCATAACTTTTGTATCTAATGTTGTCATTTTCATGCTTTCCTCAACTGATGGGACAGAGTCCCCAGCTAGATGAGCACTGGGTGGTACTTATAGAAGGATATTTTGGAGTACTGTGGGACCAAAAGTGGCTCTGTTCCTAGAAATCAAATCCAATTTGTAATGAGCAATAAAGGTATGAGTACTGGAGCAAGTGTCAGCCACACAAATGTCAACTAACGAAGCTAGTGATCAAAATTTTGAAGAGGTCGCCATAGACCTCGTTGAATGTGCTCTTGGTGGCTTAAGGCAAAGACAAACCTCTCCATTTAAAGACAAAGGTGCAGTCAGTCAACCATTTGGCTAAAGTTACTTTAGAAACTGCCATGCCCAATCTATTATGAAAAAAGTATAACAACAATTGTCAGATGTTCTGAAATACTTGGTTTGATGAAGATAAAAAGTAAGCTGCCTATGTACATTCAAAAGATGCAATATGTATTCGCTTTTATTGGAAAATTTGGGGAACAGAACTGGTAGATTAATGACATGATTAATGCTAGACTCAGAAACCACCTAAGGTAAAAAGGATAGGTTATTACATAAAGACACCCTATCAAGTACGGAGTCTTAGAAGAAAGGGCATGAATCCAGACACTCCTCTAGCTGACATAATGGTTACTAGGAAAAGGGTCTTCCAGGACAAACAAATTTAAGCCTGATTTGATGGAAGGTTCAAATGGACTTTGAGTCAAATTTTGAAGTAAGACAGTTAAGTCTCATGGAGGAGTAGGGTCCCCGACTGGGGGCCTAAGTAAAAAGATGCCTTTTGGAAAAGTTTTACACAACTTAGAAGAAGCCAAAGAAGTGAGATTTTCACTGGAATGAAATCAGAACTGGCAGCCAGCTGCACTTTGATAGTATTGAAACTCACCCCCTCCTTTGAAGAGGAATACTAAGAAATCTAGGAAAGTGGAGACTGGGGTGGAAAAAGGATCCAAATCTCTCTGGAGAGCCCAAAGAGAAAATCTCTTCCATTTAGTTCTGTAAACCTTCCTAGCAGAAGCCTTTTGAGAGGACAAGACAATATGCCAGACCGAGAGGGAAAGTCTGGGGCCATCACTGGAACTAAGAAACCATGAGTTTACTTGAGGCCTGTTATGCCCAGATCAGCTATCCCCATCGGATGAGAAAGGAGGTCTGGACTGGGGTCCAGCATCCAGGGCAGATACAGAAGATGAGGCCACAGGAAGGGAAGCCAGATATGACAAGGCCAAAAAGGTACAATGAGGATATTTATTTGTTGACCAGGAAAGTCCGACTAGGAACAGAGCCTATTTTTAGCAGAGGTCCAGGGAGAAACACAGACGCATGTCTTTCGAATGTAGGAGGAAACTGGAGTACCTGGAGGAAACCCAATGGAACACAGGGAGGACATGCAGTCTCTGCACAGAAGGCACCCCCACTGAGAATCGAACCAGAGAACCTCTTGCTATGAGGCAACAACATTACCACTGAACCATTGCACTACCCTATTTATTTATTTATTTAGTTTTTTTTTTTTTTTTTTTTAAAATAATGACACAACTGGAGCAAGTAGTCACTTGTTGTAGAAGTAGACACCTGGTTGGAGCAGTCAGGAGTCAGTCATCTAGATACAGAAACACCTGGAATCCTAGCGATCTTAGGTGAGCTGCTACCACCGCCATGCATTTGGTGAACACAAAGGGCAGTGCTCTGAACTGGTAATGACAGTCTCCCAGCCAGAAGCGCAGATATCTTTTGAAGCACCTGTTCATTTTGATGTGATAGTATGCATCTTGAAGATCTATTGAGCACATCCAATCACCCTTTCACAACAGACAAACTGGACTGAACCATGACCATCTGGAACTTTGAGTGTTTCACGTACTGGTTTAACTTGTTGAGATCCAGAATGGGTCTCATGTCCTCTTGTCTTTTTCTTACACTAAGAAAATCCTCTATACCCAACTATCTTTTGTGATGGATGCCCAGGCTTGTAGTTGCAGAGATGAGCACTCCCTACTGCCTCCAAAGAAAAGCAGCTGGGCAACTTTTCAGGAGCATTGATAAGGTTTATCTGAGAAAGAATCCTTGAAACTCTGGTTCTTTGGGCCACTTCTGCCATGAGGGTGGCATCCTCTGTTAAAATTCTGGGTCTATATTAGAAGAAAAAATGACAAAAAAGCAAACACTCTTTCGTCGGCACCTAAAACCCGAAGACTGAAAACAGTGAAGTTACGGAACAGTGATTTTTTTCCCAGGGGAAAAAAGTCGCTGTTTCAAAAAAAAATTATAAAGACAAAATAAAATGGGAGACTTTGACCCTCACACCCCCTCACTTAAATATAACAACTCGAGATCGCATCACAGTGGAGAAAACAGCAAAGTCCTGACAACGGCCCAGCGATTTTTTTTCCCTGGGAAAAAATCGCTGTTCTGTAACTTTGCTGTTTTCAGACTTCGGGTTTTACAGAACACTCTTTTGTTGCTTCGCTCTTCTAATATAGACCCTAGAATTCCTCCTTCTGCCTCTGGGAGAACCATCTACTTGTGAGTCTTGGAAAGGACCTTTGAACTTATAAACTCCCATTTTTTCCACCTCTTCATTGAGTCTGTGAGAAGGGTCTCAATGGAGTAGAAAAATGGATCCCAAAGGCAGACAGGGTCTTTTCATCTTGCTCAATTCTGGTGTGCATTCCCTTCACCTTTGGGCAAAATAGAGAAGATCTATCAAAAGGAGAACTGACGAATGAAGAATTTAAAGTCTCCGCAAAATCACATCCAGGTATGTCTCCTGATGGCTATGCCCAAACCTGTGACCCTTGGGTAACTCTTTTGCAGCATGGGAAAGCAGCCTCATGGGCATGTTCATATGTTAGTACTAGGCTAACTGCTCTTTTGGGACATTTTAAGCCTAGCCAATTACACCATGTGAGAATCAAACCCTGCATCTAGTGTATGTAAGGTAAAAACCTTAACCATTATACCATCCTTCCACACATGTCAGATTTTGACTGAAGGGTGGCCAATTGTGAAGAAAACTTTTCTGGTCACCCACAGACATAGACACAGAAACATATATGGCCAGCTTTTTTTGTCAAATCTATTTGTAGCCTTGTAAAGTGTGTCAAATAATTCAATGACTGCAGGGTGAAGGTCACTGAGGCATAGACTCGCTTTCCAAACCTGTCCTCATTTTCCAAATCCGTCCAAAGCCCAAGACTCCCTGTTAGGCAGATGGACAGATGAACTCTGCTCTGCAACAGCCAAAAACATAAAGTATGTGCTGATTTGGGCTGCATGGACTTCTTAGTGTTTCTTTGCCAGACAGCTGAACCCTCAGTTTCCATATATTAATTACTACCTCCAGAAGTAATCTAATTACTGCACCTGAAAATAAATTGTCATATATGTCATAGTTGTAGACCCAGTTCCCAGTTACTGAGTAAAAAAGGAGCACTGCACATCAAGCAAGCTGACTTTCTTAATACAACAAGATGTAAACCATATTGCAGGAACAGAAAATGGAACAAGCACAAAACTTAGAGGTAAACCCTCCCCCCCCAAAAAAAATTATGTATTCACCGTAACGATGCATCTGTGTTGTCCATTTTCATTTTTCCTCAACTGATGAGTCTTGGATCTGGCTTGGCCACTTTTACTAAATTCACAGATCCAACTCTCAAGCTCTTCCCTTAACCGTAATGGTCCACTAACCTAATACACCTCAGATCAAGCTTGCTGCCCCCAGTAATAATGGTTTGTACTATACAGAATCAGCTCAGAAAAACCAGCAGAGATAAAACTGGCCTCATACAAGGAACGACTTGTTCCCAAGAAAAAAACCCTTAGGTGTCCTCCAGGAAGGAAGGGAAGGAGGTTAGGAGGACAAGAGGTTGAGGAAAAATGAAAATGAGTGAGTGCATAACTTTTGTATCTAATGTTGTCATTTTCATGCTTTCATCAACTGATGGGACAGAGTCCCCAGCTAGATGAGCACTGGGTGGTACTTATAGAAGGATATTTTGGAGTACTGTGGGACCAAAAGTGGCTCTGTTCCTAGAAATCAAATCCAATTTGTAATGAGCAATAAAGGTATGAGTACTGGAGCAAGTGGCAGCCACACAAATGTCAACTAACGAAGCCAGTGATCAAAATTTTGAAGAGGTCGTCATAGACCTCGTTGAATGTGCTCTTGGTGGCGTAAGGCAAAGACAAACCTCTCCATTTAAAGACAAAGGTGCAGTCAGTCAACCATTTGGCTAAAGTTACTTTAGAAACTGCCATGCCCAATCTATTATGAAAAAAGTATAACAACAATTGTCAGATGTTCTGAAATACTTGGTTTGATGAAGATAAAAAGTAAGCTGCCTATGTACATTCAAAAGATGCAATATGTATTCGCTTTTATTGGAAAATTTGTGGAACAAAACTGGTAGATTAATGACATGATTAATGCTAGACTCAGAAACCACCTAAGGTAAAAAGGATAGGTTATTACATAAAGACACCCTATCAAGTACGGAGTCTTAGAAGAAAGGGCATGAATCCAGACACTCCTCTAGCTGACATAATGGTAACTAGGAAAAAGGTCTTCCAGGACAAACAAATTTAAGTCTGATTTGATGGAAGGTTCAAATGGACTTTGAGTCAAATTTTGAAGTAAGACAGTTAAGTCTCATGGAGGAGTAGGGTCCCCGACTGGGGCCCTAAGTAAAAAGATGCCTTTAGGAAAAGTTTTACACAACTTAGAAGAAGCCAAAGAAGAGAGATTATCACTGGAATGAAATTAGAACTGGCAGCCAGCTGCACTTTGATAGTATTGAAACTCACCCTCTCTTTGAAGAGGAATACTAAGAAATCTAGGAAAGTGGAGCCTGAGGTGGAAAAAGGATCCAAATCTCTCTGGAGAGCCCAAAGAGAAAATCTCTTCCATTTAGTTCTGTAAACCTTCCTAGCAGAAGCCTTTTGAGAGGACAAGAGAATATGCCAGACCGGGAGGGAAAGTCTGGGCTGTCTAGCCATCATTGGAACTAAGAAACCATGAGTTTACTTGAGGTCTATTATACCCAGATCAGCTATCCCCATTGGATGAGAAAGGAGGTCTGGACTGGGGTCCAGCATCCAGGGCAGATACAGAAGATGAGGCCACAGGAAGGGAAATCAGATATGACAAGGCCAAAAAGGTACAATGAGGATACTTATTTATTTGATGACCAGGAAAGTCCAACTATTAACAGAGCCTATTTTTAGCAGAGGTCCAGGGAGAAACACAGATGCATGTCTTTCAAATGTAGGAGGAAACTGGAGTACCTGGAAGAAATCCACTGGAACACAGGGAGGACATGCAGACTCTGCACAGAAGGCACCCCAACTGAGAATCAAACCAGAAAACCTCCTGCTATGAGGCAACAACATTACCACTGAACCATTGCACTGCCCTATTTATTTATGTATTTATTTAGTTTTATTTTTTTTTTTTAAATAATGACACAACTGAAGCAAGTAGTCACTTGTTGTAGAAGTAGACACCTGGTTGGAGCTGTCAGGAGCCAGTCATCTAGATACAGAAACACCTGGAATCCTAGCGGTCTTAGGTGAGCTGCTACCACCGCCATGCATTTGGTGAACACAAAGGGCAGTGCTCTGAACTGGTAATGACAGTCTCCCAGCCAGAAGCGCAGATATCTTTTGAAGCACCTGTTCATTTTGATGTGATAGTATGCATCTTGAAGATCTATTGAGCACATCCAATCACCCTTTCACAACAGAGACAAACTGGACTGAACCATGACCATCTGGAACTTTGAGTGTTTCACGTACTGGTTTAATTTGTTGAGATCCAGAATGGGTCTCATGTCCTCTTGTCTTTTTCTTACACTAAGAAAAACCTCTATACCCAACTATCTGTTGTGATGGATGCCCAGGCTTGTAGTTGCAGAGATGAGCACTCCCTACTGCCTCCAGAGAAAAGCAGCTGGGCAACTTTTCAGGAGCATTGATAAGGTTTATCTGAGAAAGAATTCTTGAAACTCTGGTTCTTTGGGCCACTTCTGCCATGAGGGTGGCATCCTCTGTTAAAATTCTGGGTCTATATTAGAAGAAAAAACGATGAAAAAGCAAACACTCTTTCGTCAGCACGTAAAACCCGAAGACTGAAAACAGTGAAGTTACGGAATAAGAAGTTATGTACCTACCATAATGTTCCATGTTAGTTGTCTTCTCTCGCCTTCTTTATTGCTTGATGGGTTCGGAGCCGATCCTCGGCTCCGACTCGGCACTTGCTAAGCTCGAGAGTCACTTTTACCAGCTCGAGGCAGCCCCATATCCCATGATGCAAGGCGGTAAGTACCCAGATCTCGTTTGGTGACAAAGGGCAATAGCACCAAGCATAAATACTTCCCAAAGGAAGAAAGAAAGCCTACAGGATGAAAGAAGGACCAGTTCTGAATGGTCTTCAGCATAACAATCTCTTGTAGAAAGGTCTGTCCAGGCCTGGGGGAAGGAGGGAGGGTCGCAAGAAAGAAGGCGAGAAGACAACTAACATGGAACGTTATGGTAGGTACATAACTTCTTAATGTTAAGTTGTCAATCTCGCCTTCATTCTTGCTTGATGGGACCGCGTTCCTAGCACCTCTATCCTGGGTGGCTCAACGGAACAGACTCTTGAGGACTGTAGAGCCAAAACTGGCTCTGTCCCTGGAGGCCAAGTCCAATTTGTAATGGGAAACCAAAGTATGAGGAGTGGCCCAAGTGGCCACTGCACAAATAGTGTCTAAAGGAAGTCTAGCTTGAAAGGCTGTAGAAGTAGCTAAGCTCCTAGTTGAATGTGCTTTAGGTTTTGAGCACAGCTGTTTTCCCCTGAGCAGATAAATTTCAGAGATGACAGAAGAAAGCCATCTAGATAAAGTCACTTTAGAGACAGGAAGGCCTTTCCTGTTATCCGTGATAGGAAACAAAGAGTTGATCGGATTTCCTAAATTGTTTAGTTCTGTCCAAATAATATCTGAGTTGGCGGTGGACATCAAGATAATGTAATTTTGTTCCGATCTGTTTGAATAGTTTGGAAAAAATACAGGGAGATCAATGGATTGATTCAAATTAGCCTTTGAGGCGACCTTAGGCAAAAAGGTCGGATTAGTTCTCAATGATACTCTGTCCTTGTGAAAGACCAAATAGGGGGGTCGAACCGAAAGAGCATGAAGTTCAGACACCCTCCTGGCCGATGTAATAGCTACTAGGAATAATGTTTTCCAAGAAAGAAATTTTAGGGAGCAAGAAACAGCTGGCTCGAAGGGGGGAAGAATCAAGGATGTCAGCACTAAATTTAGATCCCATTGAGGAGGAGGATTCCTGATTGGATTGGATTCCTGATTGGAGGCTTTAGCAGGAAAATTCCATTCAAGAAGGCTTTACAAAGCCTATGGGACATGATATTGTGATCTGTGATCCCGACATGAAAGTTCGAGATAGCAGCCAGTTGAACTCTAACTGTGGAAGAAGAGGAGCCTGCATGAAAAATCTCCGCTAAGAAGTCCAAAACTGCCTGAACTGGGGCAGTGAAGGGATCGATATTCTTGGCTTTAGCCCAATAAGAGAAACGTTTCCATTTGCTTGTATAAATCCTCCTGGTAGAGGATTTTAAAGAAGCTACTATGATGTCTCTAACAGGGTTAGAGATCAAAGGAAGCCTGGCTAAGGAAGGAAGTGGAGCAACCATGCTGAGAGGTTGAGAGAAGGGATAGACCGGTGCAGCTGACCGGATTGGTGAACCAGAAGATCTGGCACTGGGTCCAGATGCCATGGCTGCACCAAAAGGTGACGATGGAGGAACGGAAACCAAATTTGTCGAGGCCAATAAGGAGCAATGAGAATCATTTTGGCTCTCAAAATGGTAGCTTTCTGGATAACCTGAGGGATTAGAGGAAAAGGAGGAAAAGCATAAAGAAGTCCCTGGGGCCAATCCTGGGTCAGAGCGTCTCTGGGGGGATGGCCTGACAGAGGGAAGAGAGAGAAGAAGTCTGGGCATTTGCTGTTTTGGGGAGTAGCAAAAAGATCACAACATGGGCGACCCCATTCCAGAAAAATCTCCTCCACTATAGATTGCTTGAGAGACCTCTCGTGAGGCATGAGAATAGCTCTGCTCAATCTGTCCGCTAAAATGTTGGTTTTCCCAGGGATGTGCATTGCTACCAGAAACCGATGAGAGGAGATCGCCCATTGCCACAGTCTGAGTGCTTCTCGACACAAGGGGTAGGACTTGGTTCCGCCCTGTTTGTTGATATACCAAACTACAGACATGTTGTCTGTGTGGACTGCAATTGTCCCTACAGGAAGAGAGTCGTTGAGGGCTTGCAACGTTAAAAGCACTGCTCTCATCTCTAGGACATTTATGTGCAGGTGGTACTCGAACGGTTACCACGTCCCATGAACCATCCTGTCCTGATAATGCCCCCCCCCCCCCACCCGATCAGGGAGGCATCCGTGGTGACAGTGGCTACCGGGGTTGGGGGTACAAAGTGTCTGCCTTGGTGAATCTGGGGAGAAGTGATCCGCCAAGCAAGATGATTTTTGCAAATCTGTGTCACCAGAATGTGGTGACGCATTGGAAATTGTTGGTAAGACCAAGAACAACATCCACTGAAGAAGGCGCATGTAGAAGCGAGCCAGGGGAAGAAGAGTAATGGCCGCAGCCATGAGACCTAATACTTTTAGAACCATTCTGGCCTGTACCTTCTTGTTGGCTAGAATGATCCTGACATGACTTTGAATGTCTGAAACTCTTTGGTCTGTAAGGGTAGCTGACATCCGAACAGTGTTTAAGTTTGTGCCTATGAAAGTAATAGACTGGCAGGGCAATAAGGATGACTTTTCGAAGTTGATCGAGATGCCCAAATGAGAACAAAGATTTATTGTGTAATCCCTGGCTTGAACAAGCTGATGCCTGGTGGTGGCTGACAGGAGCCAGTCGTCGAGATACGGAAACACCTGGAATCCTTGACGTCCCAGGTGAGCCGTGACCACTGCCATGCATTTGGTGAACACCCTGGGGGCTGTGGTGAGACCAAAGGGCAAGGCTCTGAACTGGAAATGACTGGACCCCAGCCGAAAGCGGAGAAATCTCCTGGGCGTCTGTGAATTTTTATGTGATAGTACGCATCCTGAAGATCTATTGAGCACATCCAGTTGTCCTTCTGCAAGAAGGGTAGAATCGACTGAAGAGTGACCATTCGGAATCTTGTCTTCCTCACAGACTTGTTGAGTCTGCTGAGATCCAATATTGGTCTCCAGTCTCCCGTCTTTTTGGGGACCAAAAAGAACCTTGAGTAGATTCCGGCTCTGAATGGTCTGTTGTAACTGGCTGAATGGCTCTTTTTTGCAGTAGTTTTGAGACTTCCAACTCTGCAATTTCCCTTAGAGGCGGTGGTACGTCTGGGAGGGAATTTGAGGGATAGAAAGGACTTTCCTCGAAAGGAATTATGTAACCCTCGGATATGATCGACTGTACCCATCTGTCTTGAGTGAGAGAATGCCAGGCTTCTGGGTACAGTGATAGTCTTCCCCCGACTGCCTCCAAGGAGGGACAGCCGGGCAACATCTCAGGGATGCTGAAAGGGCTTGTCAGAGAGAGACTCTCTGTTTCCCTGGTTTTGTGGACCCCCTCTGCCTCTAGAGCGTCTGTTGTTGTTACCCCTCTGCCTCTAGGGGTAAACTGACCACGTGAATCGGCGTGACTCCTTGGGATTTGCGGAACCACATTTTGCCACCCTTCTGTCCTTTGGGATAAGGTCTAGAAGGGGTGGAAAACGGACTCCTGACAGAAAGAGTTTTGCCGTCCTGCTCACACCTGGTCAACGTTTCCTTCACTTGAGGGCCAAACAAAGCTGACCCATCAAAGGGAGAGTTTGTGAAGGGCCTTAAAGGGATCTGCAAAATTACATAGTCGCATCCAGGCTTGGCGTCTAAGAGCCACACCTGTACCTGCCCTACTGCTCCATCAGCAGCATATGATATAAGCATGGAGGAGTTTGCAATGGAGTTAAGGGTTCCTAGCTGCGAAGCAATTTTTTCTGAGCCCCGCAGCTGTAGGATCCTGCACAACTTCACCTAGCTCCTTAAGGATATCCCTTTGGAGTCTGGTGAAGTGACAAAGATAGTTTAGCTTAACGCATAAAGCAAAGGTCGCTGAAGAAAACATCCGCTTACCATATCTATCCATGGTCCTAGAGTCCTTATTAGGAGGATGGACAGGTACGGAAGGATCTGCAAGTTCCTTCTTGGTGGCAGCCGCCACCACCATGGCATCAGCGGGACACCTTTTGTAAGGAATTGCTTGTCACGGGCAGTAATAAATTTAGAAGGCCTCCTAGGGACAGGCTCTACAGAGTCAGGAGCAGTCCACGCCTTCTTGCAATAACCTGCATAAGGGGTCGAAGGCGGAGACACCCAGGAGGTGGAGGGCCGAGATCCAAACGCCTCCAGGTATACTGACTCATCCTCAGAGGGATTGTTGGTGGGCCAGTTTCCCTCTGTCTAAGGAGTTCTAGGATGTCTGAGAAGGAGACATCCTCAGAGGGGATCTTGGGGATCCCTCTGACTCATCTAAGTCAGTATCCAGTGATAGACTCGGGAGTCTCGTGTTTCCTCTTACAAGTCCTCTTCCGCGGAGGATCACCCGACAAATCAGGAGAATCCTCAGAAGAGGGGATATTCCCAGTGGGGAAACCTGAGGCGGAGGATCTCTGGGTCCGGGAGCAAGAGAAGTGGCAGAGATGTCAACAGGCACTATAGAGGGAGGAGCTAAGGGAACAGACTGCTGGCTGAGTCCAGAGGCCAGCACACTCTTCATCACCTCAAGGCTCCTCCCAGGGAGGTCCGAGAGAACCCGCTCAAGAGCTAGGAACTCCAGGACCCACCGAAAGGAAGGCTCGAGGCAGATGTCGGAGCCGTGCTCACCAAAGCCGAGGCTCCAAGGGGCAGAGCGGGGTCGTACAAGGGTCCGGTGCCACTCACCCTCGGAGGAGACCAGGGAAGCCCGGCCACCGAATCCCTCTAAGGAAGGTCTCGAAGAGGAGATAAGAGTAGAGGCTGAAGGAGCAGAAGGGCGTATCTGTCCCTCAGCCGTAGCAGAAACAATTCCCGAAGACTCCAACTCCAAACTCTGGGGTAGAGTCAAGGAGGAACTGCAATGGGGTGTGGACTAATAGTCGTCTGCTGAGACGGACTATGTAGCATTTGGGCCAGTGCCTGTGACTTTAGTAGTCTACTGACCACTCTCTCCAAATCATGGTCAGAAAGCCTGGATGACCTTGAAGATCGGCTCCGATGGCTCCGCTCCGAGAGGAGAGCGGCGAGCCGAAGTATCGGCTCCAAGGAAGGGGACCTAGACCTCTTCCTCGAAGGAACCATCGGAGCCGATGAAACTACTGAAACTGTCGGAGCCGACAACTTATCGGCACCGACAGGTAGCTTCGATGTATCGGCTCCAGCCGAGCCGATACGGACAAAAATGTAGGGGTGCCGGAGCCGACACCGATGCCTGGGCCACATGGTGGTCGGAACCGATCGGAGCCGACACCAAAGTGGTCGAACCAGAGTCGGCACTGATAGCCATCGGTGCGAAGGTTTAGGTAACCAGAATCGGCTCCAGCGGAGCGATCTCGACTCTGAATGAGTCGGAGCCGAGGCCACAGGCTTGGACACAGAAGCCTGGGCCTTGGAAGACTTAGAAGTCTTAGATGGGGCCGACTTAGCCGGAGAGCCCTCCGGCAAGAAGGCCC